>NC_045432.1:65790549-66093579 GCF_902635505.1 Sarcophilus harrisii
CTTATTCTTAAACCCCAGGTCTGAATGTCTCTCACACACACATACACATACAAATACTTCCCAAAGAGGCTCGAGTGGTTCCTTATTTTAGCCTCTAGGGTAAAGCATAGACTCCTCTCTTTGGCTATATTACCCTCCACAATCCGGCTCCAATGTGTCCTTCAAATTCAGTTTCCAAATACTCCTCATCACACATTCGATGCTCCAGACAAACTGGAACTGATCCCCACATACAGCATCTTATCTCCTGCTTTCATGCCTTTGTATGAACTTTCCTCCATACCTGGGATGTACCCCCTTCTCTACCGGATCTCTTGGCATTTCTGGCTCTGTTCAGGACTCACATCCCCTCCTTCAGAAGACTCTTAATTGTTTTATTTATTAGCATAACCTCCACTGTTCCCCCTTTCCCCCCAATTATTTAGTGTTTACTTGCCATATATTTGGAATTCATTTATCTATGCACCTGCTCTTTCTCCTCAGCAGAACAGAAGTTCCTTGAAGACAGGGACTTTTGATTTTTGCTTTGATATAACTAGTTCCTAGAATAGCCCATCCTCGGCCCACACGAGACAATGGAGAAATTAGGTTCAATGTAATTACCTATCTACCGGTCTCATATTTTATCTCAAAATTCTACTTTTGAAAAGTCACCGCCTTTTTCTTGAAAGAAAACTGGACAGCATGCCATTTCCACTGAATAATGGGAATCTCAAAGGCCTAGCCTTCCAGGATCAGGTGACCACCTAAATGAGGTAGCACACCTTAGCAGAAGAGAGACGAATGAGCACAACAGAACCACTGTGGCTTTTCTGACTATTGAAAAGAGAAACGGATTTTCCATTGTACCAGGCAATCATCATCAGCTAAGCCATATATTTTGATAATAGCCATAATCAATAACAGGAAGGGGGAAATGAATATAATGGCCAAACCAACCATCAGCTACAAAGGAAGAAGCGGCATGCTCAGAAACCAAAGGTTATATGTAAGTAGAGGTGAGATTATGAACTCTGGCTCCTCTGGGATGAAGCATTTCAGGTAGGAAAAGAATTTCTGAGGCACAAGAAATATATTCTCTTTCCTGAAAAATGATGCTCCGTTCTCAAATCCCTTGATGATTTCCCACCAACACTCTGGGGATATCTAGAACTGGTCAAGGACCATATTGGTTTCTATTTCAATAATGAGTTACACGAGGAGGGCTGAGTGGTAATATAAAATGTGGGATTTGTGATAATTGAGTGCATGAATGGATATAAGAATAAACGGATGAGTTAATAAATTAATAAAAGTAAGAAATATCATTTACTCTGCATTTACCAGAGACTAAGCATCATGCTAAGTATTAGAGATATATTTTAAAACCCTCAAGGAGTTTCTACTCTAAAAGATAAAAACGACACATAGAAAGAAATAGTAACAAGGGAAGGAGATTTTGTTCTGGGGAAATAGAAAGGGAGTGAAGAGGAGGTAGCAGGCATATGGTGGGCTGACTGAATGGGATATGGAAATGAAGCACAGTCTGACAGCAAGGGCCAGTCCATTGACTACGGCGGCACGCATTTTCTTTTCCTAACCTCCCATGAAGTTGTGCCATTAAGTTCGGAATGCTGTGGTGGGAATTCCTTTTCAAGTATAGTTTGGACCAGATGGACATGGAGATCTCTTCCAACTCTAAAATTCTGGAATCACCGATCTAGAGATCATCTAAGCTGATTTTCATTTTTCCAGGTGAGGAAGTTGTCTCTATGAATTGAAATGGCTTATGATGTAGGGTCACAAAAGCTAATAGATGACAGAGCTATGGTTTGACCTCAGGTCCTCTAAGAAACCAGTATGCTTTCCATCATATAATACCATCTCCTTGGTTTTCACTATGTAGACAAATGAGCATGTTTCCTTGCAAGGGGAAGTTTACTTACATGTACCTAACTGATCATAATGCTATTGGGATAAGTAGTGAAATAAAAGCTGCATAGAAAGGAGAGGCAACCAAGACAGTCCCAAAAGGCTTATGATGGAAAATGCCATTCACATCCAGAGAAAGAATTATGGACTCTGAATGCACATCAAAACATGCTATTTTCACTCTTTAATTTTTTTTTTTTTTTTTTGCTTTCTCATAGTTTTTCTCTTCGGTTCCGATTCTTCTTTCATGATATGAATAATGTGGAAATACATTTCCCATCATTTTACATGTATAGCCTAGATCAAACTGCATGCTGTCTTGGGGAGGGGAGAAGAAAGGGAGGGCGGAGAAGAATTTAGTCCACAAAGTCTTATAAAAAAAGAATTCTGAAAAATATCTCTGCATATACTTGGAAAAAAATCAAATATTATTAAGCGGAGGGGGGAGAAAGGACAGGTAAGTGGAAAGTAAGTTTCTTGAGGAGAAAACTATTTACAGTTTTTCATATCCCCAGCACCTATAACAGTGTCCTATACGTAATAGTGCTTATGAAATGTCTGGTGAACTTAAGGGTAGCAGTGTGGGGTAATGGAGTGGAATTTGGAGTTACCATGAATTATATTTAAGTTTAATTTAAATTCAAATCCTGGCTGCACTACTCACCACTTGAGTGACCTTGGGCAAGTTTCTGTAGATGTCCAAATGAAGAGGTTGACCTCAGTGATCTGTGTCGTCCCTTCCAGTTCTAGAGATTTCATCTTGAAAGTAGGTATGTCACAATGAGATACTGTAGGAGGACTTGAGTAAAGGACAAGTCATACTTGAATTTGCTCTTTTCCTAGAATTGTATGAATCTCTCCTTTGATTTTTGAAATTTCTAATTTGGCATTTCACTGGGCTTTTTAAAAATGTATTCCTTTTCCAGTCATACTTTAAAGTGATCTAATCTTTTGTAGAACAATATGAAGAAAATAAAAGGCCATTTCCTGTACTGGCTTTAAATCCTCTGACGATTAGTCCTGTCCCTCTAGGAATTTATAATCTGAGAAACATGGGCTGCTGAGGCAAATATTCCATAAACACAGAAGCAACAGCCCCTCCTCCAAAGCATTAAATTAATACATGAATGAGGGATAAGTTAGAGATATTACCCTCAGGTTACCAGAAATTGAATTCTGCATTAAACACAGAAGTAGCCTTGGGGTTAGGGAAAGGGATACCCATGTTTTTATAACACTGGAGAAAATCATCCTGTTGAGGGTTTATCCCTGGAAACAGTTGCTTTCTACAGAAGATCAAGTTCCCTAACTTCCGAAGAAGGTCGAGAACAGCGTTTTGTGTGGTAAAAGAGCTCATAGGACAAATCTGAGCCCCATCGGGAAGGGAGGGGCCAGAGGGGAGGCCTCTCTCTCTTTCTGCCTTTTACTACATTCTATGGATTGAGTTATGAAGATTTTAATGAACCTCTGGGCTGGCTGGGGCCTGGGTGGCTGAAAAAGGAGACAATGTTCATGCTAATAATCATCATGACTGTCTTTAAGAGCTTGTACGGATCTTTACAGATCTTATGTCACTAGCGGTTACCTTAATAGTATGGCAACCCCAAGGCAGAGACAACACAGTAGATTAGAGGAAACAACTAAGCGGAATTCACTCAAGGTTCCCTTCCAAGCGACTTTGAAAGGATATCTCAAAGCAAAATTTTGAGTGACAGAGCCAAAAAAAAGTGACGGTGAGACATTTTTTCTGCCTAAGAAAATTCAGAAAGTTGGCAGAAGTCCGGAGGCTCGTCTGGAGGACTGAGCTCTCGGGCTCTGAATGGTAGCGGGGCTGGACAGGTTCTAGAAAGAAGTTACAGGGGACTTTTTGCTGATCATGGATGCAGCTGCCACTCAATGGCAACTCTAATGCCCTACACGGTACTGGGTAATGGAGAGAAGTGGTAGTCACAAGCAAGTGGGGGACATGATTGCAATCCCAAGGGAAACAGGAATTGTACTGCTTGTGGCTGCGAATGAACAAGGGACCTAGTCACAGTTTCAGGGCCAAGAGGAACACTGGTGCCTGTGGTTGCAAGAGAGAATGGGTCCTTCTTAGATGAAGATCAGAGGATAGGCCAGGAGAACAGTGACCACATCTCTCCCCAGAATCCTACTACTTTGGAAGCACCAGAAACTGGCAGAATCCTAGGACTAGCTCTGAAGACAGTAGCATTTAAAAGTCTAAAGTTTGGGACAACACCTCCCCAAGCCCAGGCGAGCAGAGTCCAACTTTAACATAAAATTCCAAGTCAAGAAAAATGAATGAACAACAACAACAACAAAGAACATGACCGTCAAAAGCTAGGATCATGGCAGAGAAGTGCAAAATACAAACTCAGAAAACAATAATGCAAGAACAGTTACAAGCAAAGCTTCCAAGAAAATGGTTAATTGGAAATAAACCCAACAAATTCCTAGCTGAATAAAGCTAAAAATGAGAAGAAAAAAATAAGGAAAAATGAGAGTTGTAAGGAAAAAATCACAAAAAGGGATTTAACAGTTTGGTTAAAAATGTACAAAAATATTGAGGAAAATAATATCATAAAAAAAACCTAACTGAGATAATGGTAAAAGAGGCACAAAATTCAATGAAGAAAAGAACTCCTTAAAAAATCAGAAAAAGCCAAATGGAGAAAATGTACTAAATCTTACTTTAAAAAAATTCTTAAAAATTAATCTTGGGCAAATGGAATGATCTCAAAAAAAGAAATGAAGGGTAAGAAAGAAAGATGCACTAAAAGAAGGGGAAAAAAAGAAAAATAGAATAGGTAAAATTTTTGCCACACAAAAAAAACATGCAAGGAAGTTAAAGGAATGGAACAGAAAGTAGACAGGGAAGGGAATGCTTGAACTTGACTCTCATCAAGAATTAGTTCAAAGTGGGCAGCTAGGTGGCATAGTGGATAGAGCACCAGCCCTGAAGTCAGGAGGATCTGAATTCAAATTTGGCCTCAGACACACTTAACACTTCCTAGCTGTGTGACGTTGGGCAAGTCACTTAACCCTAATTGTCTCAGCAAAGAAAAAAATAAAAATAAAAAAATGAACATTTACATTAAAAAAATACTGATGCTAAGTGAAATGAGCAGAACCAGGAGATCGTTGTATATGACAACATCAGTATTATACAATGATCAATCTGATGAACGTGACCCTTTCCAACAATGAGATGATCGATGCCAGTTCCAATGATCTTGTGATGAAGCGAGCCATTTACACCCAGAGAGAGGACTGTGGGAATTGAGTGTGTATCACAACATAACATTCTCATTTTTTTGTTGTTGTTGTTCACTTGCATTTTGTTTTCTTATTCATTTACTTTCTTTTTTATCAGATTTTTCTTGTGCAGCAAGAGAATTGTATAAATATGTTTCTACATATTGGATTTAACATATATTTGAACATGTTTAACATGTTCATTGGATTGCTTGCCATCTAGGGGACAGGTGGGGAGAAGGAGGGGAAAATCTGAAACACAGCTATGCAAGGTCAATGCTGTCAAATTATCTGTGCATATGTTTTGAAAATAAAAAGCTTGATAAAAAATTTTAAAAATTAAAAAAGAAAAAATAATTGGTTCAAAGACAGAATAGTACACATACATACTCAGCTGCTTAGAGACATGTAACTTATACATTAAGAAAATAGGAATGGAAGGGGATGAGAGAAAAGGAGTATAATAAAAAGTCTGGATTAAGGGAGGCAGTGATTACAAGCAAAATAGACTTTTAAGTAGAGGCAGGATAAAAAGAGAGAGAGAGAAAGAAGAACTAGAAGATAATGGGATAGAGGGAAATGCACAGTTAGTAATCAAAACTTTGAATGTAAATGAGATGAGATCATCCCCAGAAGAGAAGCATATAGCACCATCAATTAGAAACCAGAATCCAACAATATCTCGTTTACAAGAGATACACTGGAAACAGAAAGACAAATGCAAGAGTTAAAATAAAGAATCTAATATGTTTCAGCTATAATAAAAAGGCAGGGGTAGCAATCATGATCTCAAAGCAAAAGCAAAAATAAACCTAATTAAGAGTGATAATCAGGAAAACTATGTTTTGAAAACAGGTACCACAGACAAATGAGGAACTAGGTAGCTATGGGCAAATGGGTGGTACAAAGGATGTAGTGGCAAGTCTGGAATTAGAAAGCCCCAAGTTCAAATCTAGTCTCACACACTTACTAGCTGTGTGATCCTGGGTAAGTCATTTAACCCTGCTTGCCTCAGTTTCCTCATCTGTAAAATACATGAGAGAAGGAATCAGCAAACCACCCTAGTATCTTTGCCAAGAAAATCCCAAATAGGCACAAAGAGTCACACACAACTGAACACCAACAATCCTAGACAATAAAGTAATATCAACTACTTTTACAGCAAGTCTGTCTGCTTAAAGGCCTCATTTTCCACATAGTTACTTAGTATGGAACTGAGTCAGATTTATAAAAGTAAGAACCATTCTCCAATTGATTAATGGTTAAATAGATATGAAAAGGTAGCTTTCAGAAAAATAATTCAAAGCTATTTATAATCATAGGAAAAAAGCTCTAAATACCTATTGAATAGAAAAGTGAAAATTAAAACAATTGTGAGATGCCACCTTACACCTCTCCGAAATGAAAAATATTAGAGCAAATGAGCAGAAATGGGTACCAGGTGAAATAGTGAAATGTTTCAACAATCCTGTAGAACAGTATGGAGTTATGTCCAAAATTATCCATACATGGCACATTATTGTGATGAAATACTATTGTACTATAAGAAACAATGAGGAAGAAGGTTTCAGGAGAAAAAAACATGTCAAGACCTATATGAACTGATGTGAAGTAAAATGAGAAAAACTGGAAGCTCACGGTGATACAAAGTACTTGGCTCCTCTGGTCAATACAATGATCCAAGACAAAAAGGATTCATAATGAAAAAATACTATCTGCTTCAAGAGAGAAGAGTGCAAATGAATTTTGAGTACAAATTCAAGTCTACTTTTCTCATTTTCTTGATTTTTTGCATTTTTAAAAAATATGGCTAATATGGAAATATTGTTTTACATGATTTCACACATAGAACTGATATCTTATTGCTTCCCTTCTGAGTAGATAGAAGAGGGAGTGGGATGGAAGGAGAGAACTTGGAGCTGAAAATAATTTTTGAAATAATGTGGATTTCTTAAGGGGAAGGCCTATTTCATCCTATGTCTTTGAGAGTCCAGTATTTAGAATAGTGTCTGATTCATAGTTGATGGTTGAGTCAATCATTTTTGCCTCCCAACAGCCACAAACCAGGAAATATGAATACTTTTCTCTTCTGAGACTTATAAATAAGGTGAGAGTCAAATATGTGGGTAGCTTGGTGGGAAGAGCATGGCAAAGTGTGCATCAGACAAAAGTCCTCTTGGCCATCCCTTCACGCATTCTAATCAATTGTTGTTTCTGGGGCTTCCTATAGGCCTCCCTGAAAGCTTATCTTGCCTCCTCTACCGTGCACTGCAAGCCCAGTGGGATTTCTTAGGAGACTATTTCATTGTCACTAAAATACTGTGGTCCAAAACCATTCATAACGTAGGTAGCCAAAGTTTTATGGCAGAACCTATCCCAAACTAGGCAGGTCAGGCCTATGATGAAAGAGAGAACTATCTAGTCCTTTGCTGTCTGGAGCAGACTTGCAGCCTTACCATAATGCCAGAGGATACGTCCTGTACTTGAGCATGGCCTGGCCTGCCAGGCCCACGCGCATTTCCTTCACACAGGGAGGCATCCGTAGCAGATGTCAGTGGTATGGTTCAAGAACAACAGAGAGTTGCTGGAGAGGCTATTCCCCAAAAAGGAGGATTTCAAGTGAAAGGACAAAGATCCTGGACAGAGAAGATACTCCTAGAATCCTTCCAGCCAGAAGAGATGCTCGTGTAAATGAGCGCCTAACTTGAAGATTCTCAGGGCAATTGTTCAGATAACACCACTGGCTAGTGACCGGGCTTTGATTTAAGCCCGAATCCATCTGTGTTTTGATCCCTGCTACCAGTTTCCCTAATGAGCTTCTTATTTAACATTACCAAAATGACACTGACCATCACGTTAATATATGTATTTTTGATGAGCTGATCCTTTAGATCAGAAAGAACATAGGATAAAAGCCCCCAATTTTTATATGAGCAATACAGACAATCCCCAGCTCTGCTCATCTGCATTTCAGTACTCCAATCATTCAAGACTAGCCATTTACTCACCATTTCTGGCTAGATCTGAAGAGATGAGTGCAAAAGTTCCTGCAGAGTTAGAATTTGGGCCTTCTGGCGTCCACTTTAAGAAACAGTCTTCAGGAATACATTGCATTGGAAAGTGGGGACCATCTAGAGAGAACAGAAATTTATCAAAGTCAAAAGAGTGAAGCGTTAACATGGGACAGAATTGATTTCTGCACTCACAATTTACAAGTAACCTGGGGGGAAAAAAGGCACCCAACTTGGGAACCAAACATCATATACTCTTTAGTCAGCGAATGCATTTGTTGTTGCAAATTTTGATAATAATCTTTTTTTTTTAATTCTTCAAAATCCATGCAAAGATAATTTTCAACATTTTCCCTTACAAAAGCTTGTATTGCAAATTTTTCTCCCTCCCTTCCCCCACTCCCTTTTCTAGACAAAAAATAATCCAATAAAGGTTAAACGTGTACAATTCTTCTAAACAAATTTCCACATTTGTCTTGTTTGTGGCAAATGTTTTTTTAATAATTTATATATGATCTACATTTTAGGATTTCGGTCCAACTCCTTCCAAAAACATATTAAAGGCAATGTAGCTATAGCTGGACCATCTATAGACATCAACTAAAGTTTGGATGATTTGCTCTATAGCTTACTCACTAACATTTAGGGCCTTAATTATGAGAAAGAAAAGGAAGGAAGGAAAGACTGGAAGGAGGGAGGAAGGGAGGAAAGGAGGAAGAAAGTAAATATGAATGCATGGATTAAGCACCTACTATGTGCCAGAAACAGTGCTAAATGCTTCACAAATGTTGTTTCATTTGATCCTCACAACCCTGGGAAGTAGGTCTATTAGTATCCCCATTTTTCACTTAAGAAAACTAAGAGAAGTTATGTGACTTGGCCAGGATCACATGGCTAGGGGACTTCAACATACATATTGATTCTTCTTCAAATAACCTAACCACTCAATTCCTCAACCTTCTTACTCATCTACTATGGATTGGTCTTCCACCTCATCTTGATCACACACGTTCACGCCCTTGATCTTGCCATTATCCACATGTGTACTCACTCTATAGTCAAGAATTGTGAAAACTGCTTATCTGATCATAATCTATTGGCTCCTCACTTCTCCCTCTATCTTCTCTTACAAAATCCTATTAAATCTGCATGATGATCTCTCTCACTTCTCTTCCAGACCATCTCCCTTACACTCCTTTCTTCTCCCCATTTTGACCCTTTGATGGACCAATTCAACTCTACATCAGCCTCTTCTCTCGAATCCCTAACACTCTTATCATATTCCCTGTTTTTTGTTCAAGTCCTCACTTCCCTGATCATTTCCATTTTCTCCCCCCACTTCTCCCACTCCTCCTTTTCTTTTTGATCACAAGATCGAAAAACAATGAAAGCAGGTACAGAATCACCAACAAAGAAGACCTACTTCAAAAGGACCAGGAGATCTTGCAAGTCATGGAAGGAAAGGTTGGGTCACGTATTCTTGCCCCAAGTACAAAAGTGATGAGGGTAAGTTTTGGGGCCCAACAAGGGGAAGAGGATACGGTTCTGGAACAAATAAAGTCATTTTCCACTACCTATTCTATCATTATGTTAAAGAGGGTCATCTCCACTAATACAATGGAAAAAGAGAGAGAAGCTTATTTTACTGCATAGCTTTTTCACAATTGTCTCTATTCCTTAGTTAGAAGGAAATCTTTAACACGCATATACCAGGGGGAAGAGTGTTAACCCTTTGATTATGACTTGATTCCAAATCCCCTAAGCTATCTGGAGTGGCTAGGGTCTCTGTGATTATTGTGTTCTCCTCCTCTTCCCTCCCATGCCCTTCTTCTCTCCAAACACGTCAAGAGTAAATGATTCTTTGAATTCGTATCCAAAGTTAAAGCTTCTTTCTTGGTGCCCCACTGTAGAAAATCTCACAGATGGAGAGAGGGGGAGGAAACTTGGGATTAGATCATGATATTTACAAGCTCAGGTTTGTATACATTTTTATGACACGTAAGCAGCTGTGTTTGTGTTTTTTTATCATTTCAAAATATTTTGAAAAGATATTCAAATCTCTGCCAACCGATGCATCTTGAAGATTCACAGAGTCGAGGAAACTGAAAATGTTCAGAAAACAATTTTGTATCACCAAGTGATTCTATAGCTCTGAGAAAGAAAATGGGATGCATTTGGTAATTATTTGGAAAGAACTATGTGTGGATTTGGGAAGAATTATAATAGCAAGTTAACTTATGATGAACTGTTTCTGTAGCACAGGTATTTCGATGGATTCTCTAAAGGATTCCTGAACAATTTCAACAGTAATTGAAAAGATTAGAAAACTCATTCCAAAATTCAGGCAAAACCTTCTAAATATGGAGAATGATTCTTTTTTAATAGGCTATTATAGTTTCTCAAAATTGGAAACCAACAGCAGAACTGCTCTTTTTCTAGATAAAAAAGGCTATGCTATTCTCAAAAGGGGAGCTTTATGATGTTTCCACGTGAAGCTTTTTTGGACATTGGGAAGGCTATCTTGGTACCCTCATGGTAACATTCTGGTGATAAATTCTTTTATCCCAAATATGCCCCTGCTTTCATTATTCCTCTCCTCAGGGTGCTGTATTTCAACATTTTGGGAATCCAAAAATTATCTGGTCTGTGGCAATACTCCATTCATCAGTGCAAATAGCACCCCTTTCCAAATTTTCATAGATACTTTGAGGAGTCGCTTTGATTTAAAAAAAAAAACACAAAAGAAAATCATAATCTAGTGGCTACTTCTCTGACAAAGAGCTTCTCGGCTGAACCTCAGATGATAGCCATGAAGCCAGTTACCAGAATCCTTTCCAATTTGGTAGAAGTCCTTGAAGTTTATGCCCCATTTGAGAATCCACACTCTCTGCTATGCCATCCTGCTCTTCACTGCACGATGAATGTGACCACCCCATTTCATTTCTCTTCTTTTGCAATTTCCAACTTGTGATCATTTTCCTTCCTTCTCATCTGAGGGCACTACTTCTCCTCATGCCTTTCTTTGTAATAGTCTCAGTTTCTTTTCTTCTTACCTTTATTGCTCCCATCACTCGTCATGCAAGTCATTGAGATGCACGGCTGACTGCTAGTTTTCATTCTGCCCACTTGTGACAGGGAAACAACATATTCAGGTAGCCTCTTCATCCTTTCCCTTTACCATGCTATTTCATTTTTGGCTAATAAGCCTCCTCCACTAAAGTCCTACTCAGATGGTTCACTGGGGCATGAAGGTGCTCCCAGGGTCTCCCAACTATGCCAGGGGATCACCATCACAACTGATGGCTTGAAACAAACTGAACGGGCTTTTGGTATGGTCCCAGAAACCAATTGTGTCTGCCAGCCAACAACCAACATGAAAAAAACCACAAGCCATAGGCCAAGGTGATCTACTAACTGATGAATTTTTTATATATTTTTGGCATGGCAACCAATTAAACAGGTGTGTGACTGAGTGAGAGTGTATGTGTGTCTCTCTCTGTGTGTAACTGAATTCATTTGTGTGGGGAAACTGTGATGTGGAAACTCTCTTCAGTGATAAAGAACCACCTCTCCTGTCACTTAATATCTCTGAAAATTGCCTAGGGCCCTGAGAAATTGAATTACTCTACAATGGTCACACAAGACAGTAGGTGTCAAAGATCAGACTTGAATCATCATTTACCTTCCTCCAAGGCTGGCCTTCTATCCATTATAACACGCTCCTCTCATTAAATTGATAAAAGATACAAGAGCCTCAGTTCTATATGGTCCCATTTTGCTTTCACCAAGATAGTTGTAGGGACATGGAAAAGGCATGAAAACAGGCTGAGCATCATCCAGGACTTACAATTATCCATAAAACACGAATATAACTATACCTACTCTCAATGTCTGAATTTTATTTCAAACTAATGAGATTATGTATTATTGGTGGAAAGGAACTACCCTCATATGGCCATTGTCATTACATAAGAAAGCAGAAACTGTGAAAATATTACTGCTGAATTAAAGGCAACTGACAAGTTCTTCTCAGGAAGTACATGAAGGAGTTACGTTCACGCACAAATATGTATATGCATATAAATACTTAGATGTGTACACACAGGTATAGATACATATGCATATCTATACAATGGGTAGCTAAGTGTCCTAGAGTCAGGAAGGCCTGAATCCAAATCTGGCCTCAGACACTTACTAGTCGTGTGACCGTGAGTAAGTCGCTTCACCCTGTTTGCCTCAGTTTCCTCATCTGTCAAATGAGTTGGAGAAGTAAATGGCAAACCATTCCAGTACCTTTGCCAAGAATGCTCCAAAAGGGGTCATGAAGAGTTGGAAATGACTGAAAACAACTAAACTATAACTATAACTATAACTATAACTATAACTATATATATATATATATATATATATATATATATAAAATAGCAAAGTTGCCTTGTAATACATATGTGTGATGTAAGTATATGTTACATATGTATATATATATATATATATATATATATATATATATATATATATATACACAAATGTATACATACACATACATACCAAGATCTAAAGGGTCATTTGGTCCTCAAGTAATTTTAAAGAAAAAAGGAATATGGAAGAGGATGAATTGAACTAATATTTCTTAGGAAGTCTGATGACATGAAGACCACAGATGAATGTTTCCAATCTAAGACAAATCAACTATAGTAAACTTGACTATTATCAGAGCTAAGAAAGAAAAAGGAAAGTGAGAGGGGGACAGATGAAGGGAGAGAGATACAGGAAACACAGAAAGAAAACAAAAGCACACAAGAAAGGAAGAATTCAGGAAAACCAGGAAGAGGGAATTCAGAGAGATGTTAGCATGAGGATTTGATAGTGATTACCTTAAAATAACAACAATAATAATATAACAGAATTCTAGGGAGAGATAAAAAGCTGACCAATTATAAATAATAACAGGTAACATTTATACGGGGCTTTCATGAAGAATATATGCATGTATTATGTGCACATTCTCTTATTTGATCCTCACAACATCCCTGTCAGGTAGATGCTAATTATCATCCCTGTTTTGCCAGTGAGGACACGGAGACTGAGACATGCAAAGTGACTTATCCAGACATACCCAGCTAAGGGGTCTGAAGCAGGATTTGCACTGAAGTCTTCCTGATTCCAAGTCTAACTGGCATTAGATTCACTACAAATATGATACTAAATGTTGATGGAAAATAAACCAGAAGAACATGGTATAATGGATGAGAAAACAGAACCCAACAACTTCTTACATACTAGAAGTATATCTAAATGATAAAGACGTGTGTAGAATGAAAATAAAGGACTGGAATAACTTGTTCTGTGCTTGAGGCTAACGTTAGCATCAAAATCTGGGGAAAGCCGAAGTTGTTTTATAATATCAACAGAGAAAAATAATAAGGTGCCATTGCTTATAGGCTTCATAGATAATGAAACAATATCACTACTAAATATAAATTCATAAAATGGCATAGAATCTGTTTCAAAGAAAAGTAAACCAAAATGCAAAAAGCCCCATTAATAAGACAATAATAATAGGCGACTTTTGCATTCTTCTATCAGAGCTAGATACATTTAATAGAGAAATAAATAAAACAGAAAACTATCGGAACAAATTGACTTTTGAATTGTACTATTGCAAGAGTATATTGCTTGGAATCATGAAACAGCTTATGAAGAGTTTATTATGTGTTAGAACAAAAAAACACAAATAGGTAGGCATAAATATTAATCACATGCTTTCAAGATCAAAATATGATAAAATAATAAAGGAAAAATGAAAAAAGATGCACACCTAACTAGAGAATAAGAAACTATATACTAGATAAATAGGGGAAAACAAATCAGAGGAGTTTATAATTGTATTAAAGAAAATTAAAATCTTGTAGCAGCACCCTGAAATATTTGAGATGTAGCTAAATAGCCATTAAAGGAAAATTTATATCTCTGAAAACACAGAAACAAAATAGAAAAAGGAGAAAATTTTTAAAACTTAGCATGCAATTTGAAAAACACTAGAACACCAACAAATCAACAAACCCAAAACAGGCAGAAAAGAAAATCTGAACGTCAAAGGAGAACTAAACAACAATGAACACTAGATTAGCAAACAAGTAAAACGAAGTCGTTTTAAAAAATCGACAGAAGCAATAAGCTACTGCTAACTTTGCTTTAACAAAAGACAGAAGAAAAGTGAATTGTCAAAAATTATAATGATCACGTAGAATGAGCAATGAGCAGAGAATGAGGAAAACTATCAGAAACTCCTAAATCTATCTACATGCAGGGAAACAGAATTTAAAGTAAGTAAATAAATACCTAAAAAAATACGATATGCACAAGTTAGCATAACAGGAAAAAAGGGACTTTAATTCAATCTCAGAAACATAGTAAAATCATAAACTACTAAAGAGGAAAAGAGAGTCCAGAGATATTTTCAAAAGAATCTTATCAAATATTTAGAGGATCATCAAATCCTCTTATCAAATATTTATCACCTAAACTATAAAAATATTCTTGAAAATTGATAAAGAAGTCATTCAACTGAACTGGTTTTTATGAAATATAGTCCTGATACTAACACCTGGAAGAGATAAAGCAGAGAAAGAGTCTATAGACCAATTTAACAATTGAAGAGTGATACCAGAGAGAAGGCTATAGAGAGAGATCCAAAAATTATTCATTTCAATCAAGTTAGATTTATATCAGGAATGCCAGGTTGCCTTAACATTGGATAAAGAGCCAGCATAATTATTTATATCAGTAAGGAAAAAGCCCACCCCATATGAATACACCAATAAATGACTAAAAAATATTGACAAACTATGATACTCATGTAAAAATCTCATACGCTGAGATACAGAGGCCCTTTCTTACCCCACTACTGCAAAATCTCCTCAGTGTGCTCATTTCCTCTTATTCTACAGATTGGAACCCTTCTGCTTTGGCTCCGACTGTGTAACTCATCCATGTCCTTCTGAAAATCCCCCCTTGAGAGTTCTTCTGATGTGTATGAAGCCTTCCTCTATGTGGAGCCATGTAAATACTCCCAGGAACGTTTGACATTAAACCTCCAACCCACCTTAATGTGAATTAGTACAATCAAGTGATTTGTTAATGCCATGATATGGAATGTGGGTTCTGATGAATGGGATAGAGAGGAAGGAGGGGGTCGTTTTAGAGCATTGGGTCCCGCTCAAGGAATAATGAAGAAAGGAGAGACTGGAATGCAGGTGACAAGTTTCCCATGCTTCACAAATAAGTTTCTCATGCTTCACAAATTCACCAAGGGCCATGGATTGACTTCAAGGTCTGTAATTACCCCCTTCACCACATGGGAGAAAATACAGAATGTGGAATCTGTGACAGTCGAGATCACTAATCCAGCATTTCTGCCAGTGTTTTCCCAGAAGAGAAAGTACAACTTATCAAAGAGCAGGTCAAAGAAATTGCAAGATCTCATACAATGGTATTAAAATTTCTTTCTCCCTCATTATTTGTAACTATGATTACGCTGACCTGAAAGCCTACCCGTGTTAGAGTGTCTTGTCTTCCCTCTTTAATTAGAAAGTAAACAAAGCCAACACATGTTATTTTGATGTAGCTGGAATTGAATGTGAAATTATCTATGAAAATTGAAAGTAGCTAAAATCATTATTAACAGTCATTATAAAAACCGACTGTATAAAAATTCAATTTCAATTTTATGTCTTATACATGACATTTGATAAGACTGCTGTTCTTAGTGTGGGCCATAAATCTCCTCTTTGGGAATGCTTTTGTGAGTCTCACGGTTCAAAGGAGGGAGACTTTCCTTTCTTTCTCTGACAAATGACATGAAGGAGTAAACTGTTTATTGAATTAGTTAGTGAAAGGGAATTGAGGATACCTTAGAAGGCAGGAATATAATTCAAAGTGGCCTTGACCAATTAGAGAAAAGGTCCTTTCAAAGCCACCCTGAACTTCAATTAAGGAAAAGTAGTTTATTGTGTGGATTCAATGTAGAGATGCCAAAGAGACTTTTGCCAAAGCAGTATAACGTCACTGGAGTCAAATGAAAAGGGGCATACTCTAAGGATGTAATTTTCTGAACTTTTCAAAAACTTTTTCAGCCCTAAGTTTGAAGGGGCTGGACAGTCACTCCTAATACACAGCAACTCTCTCTCTCTCTCCTCTTTATTCATCCTTCCTTACTTCCTTTTTCTCTTTCTTTGTCTTTGTTTCTTTGTTTTTCTGTTTCTTTGTCCCTCCCCCCCTCTCTATCTATCTATCTCTCTCCTTCTTCCTCCCTTCCTTCTTCCCTTCCTCTCTTCATCCTTCACTTCCTTTTCTTTCTTTCTTTCTCTCTCTCTCTCTCCCCCTTCCTTCCTTCTTTCCCTTCCTCCTTTCTGTTTCTGCATGCCTTTTAACCCACAGTTTCTTCCTGGGGTTTTCATATATCTTCTGTAAGATAGATAGAGAAATTAGTTCCCTCCCTTCCTAATTACTTTGAACTTATTTGCATCTATTCACCTCCTATATATTCTTTATGTACTTAGATATGGCTTTATAGTCTTCCCCATTAGAACTCCTCTTGAGGTGAGATAAAAGATATCACAGAAAACATATTCAAGGGAGATGGGCCATTCAGATAACAAGAGCTACAGATGAGAGAAGAACAGATTGAGCTGTGACAATATTCACAAAATATGAAAGGACCAGAGGAAGGCCTCTTGTACCTTAACTAGAGGTTTTGTGGAAGATTTAGGGAAAGATATGGGAAGGGATGCAAAGGAACACATGGACTGGTAGTGATCCAGAATGGTAGGTAGGCTGTACTGAGAAAAGCCTTAGCATTCCTAAGGCATGGAATGCCACTCTGGGTGCAGACTCAAATTTCACCTTATTCTGCCTCCTTAAGTTCTCCCACATAATCTGATTCTGCATTAAATCCTTCATCAGCAGTATATGGTCTTTCCTGCATGTCTGCAAACAGCTGCCAAGATCCAAGCCCAAGACAGACAATGCGATTCCTGTAAAACATCAAGTCTTTCTCATCTCCACAGCAAACATATTTTAGATGACCTCTGAGGTCTGTCTTGAATCATTTGAAATTCCCAAATTTCTATGACTCTACCAAAAACATACCATCCTTAATTCAACTCGTCGAGCTGAAATGTGAGCAAACGCAGGCTCTGTGGATGCCACGCCAAATGGACAGTTGGGGCCGCAAAAAGGCAGTTGATTCTGTTAGCTGCCGGTTGTTCCAATTGGCCATCAATGAGTCAGGTTGCTTTGGACACCTCCTCCAGCTCCTTGAAGAAACTCTCTAAAAGAGGGAGCAAAGTTTGGGGCCCAAGTTCAGAAACATTGGTATCCCGTAGACACAACCACAGAGACATGTGTCTAAACTACACAACGGAGCTTCTGTAAACTCAACATTGCCCAAATATTTTCATTTCAAACAGTAAAATCTCACAAATTCATCTGTTAATATGAATTGAGAGAAGCTGGATATGAATTTCAGCTCAATACCTCTGTAACCTCTCTGGGCCTTAATTTCCTTGTCTGCAAAATGGCAGGGGAGGCAGGGCTGTTGTTCTAATTGACTTTTAAGAGCCCTTCCGGCTTCCAATCTGCGCTAGTATAATTCATGACAATTACTCTGGAAATTCGGTTTATCTTTCCACTGCTGAGACAATGGTAGAATAAGAAGCTGAGAGGTGCCGGGTAGAAGGTTGGCCTTGGAGTAAATGCAACATAGATTCAAGGTCAGACTCTACCATGTGCTGCCTAAGTGACCATGAGAAAGTCACCGTTTCTTGGTTTTCCCATAAATTCCCTAGGACTCTAAGTTGCAGAGGAATTGCTACTCTGCTTTGGGAAAAGCAGTTTCCTCAGCCTAGATCAATAATATAACAGAGACAGACCAAAAAGTAGAAAAAGCAACATCTCTGGAGTTTATCTGGGTACTCCGCCTGGCTTTGACTGTACTACATGAGCATCTCATCTACAAAAATAAAGTGATTTGAGAAAGATGCCCACCAAAATCCCTTCCCCTAGAGAGGGTACAGAGCACTGGCAGCCTAAAAAGGGGCTGCTGGGCTTGGAAACAAGTTCATCAAATCTTGACTAACACTGTTTTTAGCTATTTGTGCCTAACACGTGATCTATCTGGGCTTCAGTTCTCCAGAACTTAGTTATCTATCAATCCCATCAAGCAGAACATAGCCAGGAACAAGAAACAACAAGAAAAAAAATTTTAAACAATTTAGTTCAATTCAATAGAGAAGTTACTAAGCTTCTGCTATATTTAAGTTCCTGTGTTAGCTACCAGGGCACCTGTGTGGTGCAGCAGTGGAGAGTGGATAGAGCACTGAGTCTCAAGTCAGGATGACTTTCCTTAAGTTCAAATACAGCTTCAGACATTTCTTGATTGTGTGACCCTGAGCAAATCACTTCACTCTGTTGCCCTCAGTTTCCCCATCTGTAAATGAACTAAAGAAATCATTTCGATCCTCACTCACCAAATATGCCTCATGCTCCTTTTCCACCATCTAATATTCCTCCTGAATTATTTGAGTTGAGCTAAGACAAAGAAGTCCTCTGTTTCTTGAGACCTGAACCCATGCTTCCACTGTTATGACAGATCTGGGGCCTTCTTTCTTCAGTCCTGGGAAAGCCCTATGAATAAATACTGCTGGTTATCCGGCTGGGCCACTCCCAAGGTAAGCAATTTTTGGAGAAAGTGACAACACCAGAGGGAGTTGTGGGAAATGAATTCCATGCAATTATATGCCAAGCTTGGTTAATTCAGATGGGGGGAAAGTGATCATTAGGTAATAACGACCAAAGAGGTGGGAAGTTATCATCAGCCTAAACTCTTTGAAATCATGGGTGGGTGAAGTACTGGCTTCCTGTAAGCAGAAATAGAAAACAGTGCATAAACAGCCCAGCTAGCCATTTAACCGCTTTGCTTTGCTTTCAGCCAATCTGTAATCGTAGGCATGCGAATTCAATACACCCGGCGTAATCCCGGATACGCTTTCGACAGCACCAACATGGGTTCTGCTCTGTTTCTGAGACAATTTCGCTCCACTTACTGCTTGTTTAAGTAACTCAAATCTAGGTAACGTATCAAAGCATACAGCATTTAATCAAATTAAAGCGATGTCAGTGGAATTCTCTGGGGTTTAGCAAAATCAATTTTGTCATTTGAACACAGTGTACTTATTTCAATATACAATGTGGCAAAATATCATTTTCTGCTCTTTGCCTGAAGGAAATTCATTTCTGAATGAATAGGAAATTTTACACAATATATGTGTGTATGCCATTCGAGTTTCATAACTTTTATTAAAGGGTAGTGTGCAATGATATCAGGGGACTTAAAAGAATAAATAACAACTCTAACCAATTTAGCCCCATTCCATAGTATATTACAAACTCCAAAGATAAAATTACACAAGCCAATCATCGTACCGTAAGAAGAGGGCTGACCAATCACTTAGAATATGGCAATATGGGTAAAGCTGAAATAGAGATGAGGAAGCCATTAGAAGATTCGACCCCAAACAAATCTCAGGATGGATCCTCATTAGAGCTTCCACTTGACATTGGCCTCTCACTAATTTCAGTCTCTGGTTTTCTGGCTTCATTATTTAGCACTACAGATCCCAGGATCACCAATTTAGAGCAGGAAGGGGCCTCCTAGATCGTCTGCTCTAAACATCCCATTTTCCAGATAACGAAATGGAAGCCCAGGGGAATGACGTGTCTGAGGCCACAATGCTGGTAGCTATAAACAGAGCTGAGATTCAAGGTTGGGTCCTCTGACTCCCCCCCCCCTCCATGCCGCCATTTTGTTGTTGTGCTCATGGAAACAAATTATCAGTGAGATGTATCACAAAGTTGTTGGAACTTCCGATCAGAGGGAGGTTACAAAGGTAAAGGAATTGGTCATTTGAAAAGGAGTTCAAACCCTTCATTATATTGCTGGCAGAGAATGCCTCGTGTTCTTTTTTTGTTATTCATACTAATTTGTCATGAAATTTGATATCGGCTCTAAGGAGTTGGTGGTCTGACAGTCCAGAAGCAGCTGATGAAACCGTGATTCCCACCTTACTCTATCCACTTATGGTCTTTTAAACTCAAG
This sequence comes from Sarcophilus harrisii, assembly GCF_902635505.1. Classification (NCBI taxonomy): domain Eukaryota; kingdom Metazoa; phylum Chordata; class Mammalia; order Dasyuromorphia; family Dasyuridae; genus Sarcophilus; species Sarcophilus harrisii. The sequence continues at coordinate 65,810,887 of NC_045432.1, forward strand.
CTCTTTCTTTCTTTCTTTTACACAGGTTTCTTAATATTGAACCACTTTTTTCCCTGAAGCAATAAGGGTTAAGTGACTTGCCCAGGATCACACAGAAAGTGTTAAGTGTCTGAGACCAGATTTGAACTCAGGTCCTCCTGACTTCAGGACTGGTGCTCTATTCACTGCACCACTTAGAATCATTTTTCAATATTTTTGACCATCTTCCCTCATCCTCACTTTTAAAGTGACATCACTGAATAGTCAGGTAATTTGGGGAAAGGGAGATTTTCATTAAATGTAGAACTCCCAAGGATGAACCTCCCTTCACTGATGTTGGTAGGCAGCACATCCTGAGCCATTCAGAGGTGATGTGACTCTCTGAGGGTCCCCCAGCCAGTCTGTGTTAGAACTCAGGCTTGTTGGACTCCGAGGCCTGCTCTTGAGCCACTCTGTCATTTGGAAAGTTTGATCTACTTTTTCATATAATTTCTCAACCTCTCCATTCCCTTCAGTCGATATCAGTGCATACGTTTGCAATTATCTTCCCGGTGGTCTTTTTCCCAATATTTATCATAGGCCCTGCAATACGAGATGCCCAAATGTCCCATTAAATCATTTTTCTTACTGCCTTTGGATGCACGATAACACCGGCTCTGCCACCTCCTTAATGTGGCTCTCCAAGGAGAGGCCGGGGCTCATCTTTCCTTTGAAAGGAAAGCTATTATTATTTCAGCTTGGGATTTCGGGTGCCTAGCTCACTATTTGGCATCAAAAGGGAGAGAATAAATAGTGACTGAATTGCAACGGGAACAATTTGCACGCCTAGCATGGAATATGTGGGTGCAAAATCATGTGGTTTTGAACAGGAAGTGGCCTGCAGAACCTACCTTCCCTCCAAATCATCTAGAAGTTCAATGTAAATGCTCTCATTTGGACACTGAAGTCATAGTTATTGGACTGGGACGGGCTGTACCTGGGATTTCATTAGTTCCCTTTACCAATGAAACTGTCCTTTCACTTCTAGTCTTAAGGAACTTCCCAGAGCACTGAGAGGTTAAAGCTTCTATGTATCAGAAGTACAGGTGGCACAGTTGACACCAAGGCCTCCTAGCCACAGTCAGTTCTTGATCCACCACATTATACTACCTCTCATTATAATTACCATGAATAAGAATAACCTTGAGAAATAAGTAGTAACTGTTGTTATTCTAATCCTTTTACTGAAGAGGAAACTGAGTGTCTAAAAAGTTGTGATTTGCCCAAGATAATCAAACTTGTTACAAATACTCTTAACAGATAGGTAGTAACTGTTGTTATTCTAATCCTTTTACAGAAGAGGAAACTGAGTGTCTAAAAAGTTGTGATTTGCCTAGGATAATCAAACTTGTTACATCTGTTCTTCTGACTCCCAAGTCCAAACTCACCAAAAAGAAATTCTTTTCTAAGATGAAGTTCTATGGATGTGACAAATCTTTGTCCCTGGAGCAATTCTAATGGAAATTGTGTTCTTAGTTCTCAGCTACACGTATGACAATGACTACTATTACTGCTCCTGCCGCTGCCGCTGGGATGTAATATATCCTACTACTGGTATACTACCAACATACTATGCTCTCCTCCAGGATGGCTTACGAATACAGAGGGTGTTTGCCTTTTCTAGGTTGCTTCTAGTTCTGCTATTTTTAGATTTAATAACACATGAATGTGCCAGATTCTATTATATCAATAACATAAAGCACACCATATATTGGCTAAGGCGTCTGTAGTGCAAGTCCTGGCTTGCCTTCACATGGAGACAATCGCCACCAGGAGACTGGCTACTCACGGACTCGCTTTACTAATGTCTCAGGAAAGTACCAACTTGGAGGGAAACTGGAATCACTGCGGCAGCAAAGTATTGCCTAAGAAAGTTCAGCGAGCTGCACCAAATCATCCCACTCTTTTACGGGGAGTTGCTTTTGAATGAGCTTGGTATGAGCCGCATGGTTTGCAATGGACTATTTATTATTCAAGATGTTGAATAATGCCTTCTTTCATATGTATTTAGCAATGACAGCAAATTACGAGAGAAGTGCAGTCTGTGTAATTGAACCAAATCATCAAGGTTCAGGTTATAAAATTTCTTCCTCTAAAAACATTTACTTCCATAAGATCAACCTCTTGAAATAGTCTAATTTCTCATTAGCAACTCGAGTTTGGTGGAGTGGAAGCGATAGCTAATATCAGGCTGATGATTATACTCACTCCTGTGCCCTTGCTCCAGTGACCCCCAGCCGCAACGCCCGAGTCTTCCACACGCTCTCTGTTGTCCACTTGGGCCATCTCCTCTTTATTATCTGTCCTTTGTTTTCTAGAGGATTAATGGCATTGTGGGGTGATGTCCTGACTTGTGTAGGAATTGGATTTTGATGAAGCAAAGTCATAGGGCTCACTCCCTCTTCCAGAATCATTGAAATCTGGTGGCAGGACAAAAATAAGGTGACCGGCAACGGCCCCAGATGCAAGGGATGACCTCTGCATCTTTGATGTCTGAGCCAGCTCTAAGCACTCCACGGTACCTTCTTCAGCCGGCCTCACGGCCTTTGGAACAAACTGTTCTCTGCCTGTTCTGCCCAGAGAAGGCTTCGTTTATTTGGGGTAAACATCCCCCTAACTCACTGGAGGGTTTGAGCCCTGTTGGTTACCTTGAACCTGGTTTAGCCTCTCTGCTGAGATGGTTTTGTGGAACTTAGGTGCCTTCTCCTCATGCTGGAGCTTCTTGGAGCCACAGGAGAGAGTTGAGGGCCAGGTAGACACCAAAGGCAGATGAGCAGCCCTGAAAAGGACTTAGCAAGCCCTCACACCAGAGACTCTAGTCCTTCCTGAACACTTTTGCATTCTTTAAGGATCATCTTAAGAACTCTTCTTCAAAATTTGTGACCAAAGACGAACTAGAGACCATTATTGATCACAAAATAGAAAATTTTGATTACATCAAATTAAAAAGCTTCTGTACAAACAAAACTAATGTACAAAATTAGAAGGGAAGCAACAAACTGGGAAAGCATCTTCACAGTTAAAGGTTCTGATAAAGGCCTCATTTCCAAAACATATAGAGAACTGACTCTAATTTATAAGAAACCAAGCCATTCTCCAATTGACAAATGGTCAAAGGATATGAAGAGACAATTTTCAGATGATGAAATTGAAACTATTACCACTCATATGAAAGAGTGTTCCAAATCACTATTGATCAGAGAAATGCAAATTAAGATAGCACTGAGATACCACTACACACCTGTCAGATCGGCTAAGACAGGAAAAAAATAATGATGACTGTTGGAGGGCATGTGGGAAAACTGGGACACTGATGCATTGTTGGTGGAGCTGTGAACGAATCCAACCATTCTGGAGAGCAATCTGGAATTACACCCAAAAAGTTATCAAACTGTGCAGACCCTTTGACCCAGTAGTGCTACTACTGGGCTTATACCCCAAGGAGATACTAAAGAAGGGAAAGGGACCTGTATGTGCCAAAATGTTTGTGGCAGCCTTATTTGTAGTGGCCAGAAACTGGAAAATAAATGGATGCCCATCAATTGGAGAATGGTTGGGTAAATTGTGGTATATGAATATTATGGAATATGATTGTTCTGTAAGAAATGACCAGCAGGATGAATACAGAGAGGCTCGAAGAGACTGACATGAACTGATGCTGAGTGAAATTAGCAGAACCAGGAGATCATTATATACCTCAACAATGATACCGTATGAAGATGTATTCTGATGGAAGTGAATTTCTTTGACAAAGAGAAGATTTTTCGGGGCGGAGCCAAGATGGCGGAGAAGACACACGCGTCTTTCTAAGCTCTTCTCTTACCCTCTTTATCAATAATATATCAAGCCTCAAAAATAGTCTTGACTGCTACAATTCGTAAAGATAAGAAGTAGAACAACTCACCAGCCGAAAAAAATCTGCAGTCTCGCCAAAAAAGGTTGGTTCCGGGGCCAGGGGGGAGATCGGCGCAGACTGGGAGAGAAATTAGGTTCCGAGGAGAGTCTCAAACCGAGGGTGAAGGCACAGATCTCAGCACAAGCGCGCAGCCCCAACCCGCAGTAAGGGGCTTTTCCTTGGGCAGTTGTGATCCTGCACGGCAGGAGGACGCAGCCAGGTTAGCCTCCAATCTGCGCAGGGGAGCTCGGCTTAGGGCCATAGACTTTTTTCCAGGGCCGATTTGCATCAGGCAGAGACACTTGGCAGAGTTTGTGGCTGTCTGCGTTCTGCAGTCAGCTGCTAATACTCACAGTCCCACAAGAGCTCGGCCGGGCAGTGACACTTTCACCACTTAGTCTCTAGCTGAGGGCAATCGATAATCCACTCAGCCCTACTAAGCAGTTTGATAGCTCGGCCAGTGCTGAATCCACCTCCTGTTGGGGAAGGAAAACTCACACAGAGCACTCCCATACCTTGGAGCCGGAAATCGGTTTACATCTCTCCCTATTCTGCAGAGGAAGCTGGTAACCCCTTGCCTAGGAGACCTACCCCTAAAGGCTTTAAAACATGAATAAAAAGATGAAAAGAACAATCGACAGCTTTATGCAGAAAAGAGCAGGTCACAAACCTGAAGAGACCTCAAACAGCAAAAATGCATCAGACTGTCCTCCTTTACAGAATGCTCTCATAGAAGAGGCCATTAAAAGTCTCAAAAGAGAGTTAGAAGATAAATGGGAAAGGAAGAGAAGCCTTACAAGAGAGCAACAACTTCCCTGAAATACGAATTGGAAAAATAAAGAATTCACTACAAAGTAGGATTGTGATTTGGAAAAGACAAAGAACTCGCAAGAAAGTAGGATCCATGAATTGGAAAAGACAAAGAACACGCAAGAAAGTAGGATCTGTGAATTGGAAAAAGAAAATAATTCACTAAAAAAAAAAATTAGTGAAATGGAAAAAAAATTCCACAGACCAAAACAATACATTCAAAACTCAATTGGACATAAACAGAAAGAAGTAAAAAAGATATTGAAGAAAATAATTCTTTAAAATTAGAACTGAACAAATTGAAACTAATGATTCATTGAGACAGCAAGAATCAGTCAAGCAAAACAAAAATGACAAACTGGAAAAACCACAATTATCTACTTGCAAAACGACAGACTTGGAAAAATAGATCTAGGAGAGATAATCTGAGGATTATTGGACTTTCTGAAAACTATGAAGAAAAAAAGAGCCTAGATACTATTTTACAAGAAATCATCAAAGAGAACTGCCCAGATGTAATAGAATCAGAAGGTAAAATAGGCATTGAAAGAATTCATCGAACACCTTCTGAAAGAAACCCTAAAATAAAACCCCAAGGAATATTGTGGCAAAATTTCAGAACTATAAGATTAAGGAAAAAATTTTACAACAGCCAAAAAAACCATTTAAATACAGAGGTGCCACAATAAGATCACCCAAGATCTGGCTGCTCTACATTAAAGGAAAGAAGGGCCTGGAATATGATATTCCGAAAGGCACAAGAACTTGAGATGCAGCCAGAATAAACTACCCAGCTAAGCTGAGCATTTTCTTCCAGGAAGAAGATGGAATTTAATGAAACAAATGAATTCCATTTGTTTCTGAAGAAAAACCAGAACTAAACAAAAAATTTGATCTCCAAGAATAGAACCTCAAGAGATGCAGAAAAGAGTAAAAATAACTCTTGAGAATTGTATTTCTGTTGTGGATATACAAAAAAATATGTAAAATTTGATTGACTGATATAACATAAAAAGGGAAGTAGTATGGAAAAGGATGATGGCAGAATAAGGTGGAAGGAGGGATAAAGAGGGAACCACATCCCACAAAGAGTCTAAGAAACTTATCATATCTGAGGGAATTTAGAGAGGGAGGAACATTGTGGAATCTTACCTCATCAGAGTTAGGCTCAAAGAAAAATAATTGACATTTGTTTTAGAGAAAATTCTCTCGCCTCATTAAAAACAGGGGAGAGGAAAAGGGAAAAGAAAAAAGAGTAATAAGGGAAGGAAGGGAAAGACTCAAAGGGGGAGGAGGGATTATAAAGAGGATAAGTATCGTGATACAAGAGTACATAAGTTTAAAAGGGGAAAGAGGGTTGGGGAGGCAAGAATAAGTAAAGCACAATCTGGGAGTTATTAGGATGGCAGGAAATACAGATTTAGTAATTTAACCGTAAATGTAAATGGATGAACTCCCCATAAAGAGGAGGCAGATAGCAGACTGGATCAAAAGTCAGAACCCTACAATATGTTGTTTACAAGAAACACATTTAAAGCAGAGGGATGCATATAGAGTAAAAGTAAAAGGCTGGAGCAAAATCTATTATGCTTCAGGTGAAGTCAAAAAAGCAGGGGTAGCCATCCTTATCTCAGATCAAGCAAAAGTAAAAAATTGATCTAATTAAAAGAGATAAGGAAGGTAACTCACATCCTGCTAAAGGGTACAAAACAACGAAGCAATATCAATATAAACATATATGCACCAAGTGGTATGGCACTCAACTTCCTAAAGGAGAAGTAAGAGAGTTGCAAGAAGAAATAGACAACAAAACTGTAATAGTAGGAGATCCAACCTTGCACTCTCAGAATTAGACAAATCAAACCACAAAACAAATAAGAAAGAAATTAAAGAAGTAAATAGAATATTAGAAAATTAGGTATGTTGGATCTTTGGAGAAAATTGAATGGAGATAGAAGGAATATACTTTCTTCTCAGCAGTTCATGGAACCTATTCAAAATTGACCATATATTAGGACATAAAGACCTCAAAATTAAATGCAAGAAAGGCAAAATAGTAAATGCTTTCTTTCAGATCATGATGCAATAAAACACATTCAACAAAAAGTTAGGAAATAGACCAAAAAGTAATGAAACTAAACAATCTCATCTTAAAGAATGATTGGGTGAAGACAAATTATAGATACAATTAATAATTTCACTCAAGATAATGACAATGATGAGACATCATACCAAAATTTTGGGATGCAGCCAAAGCGGTAATAAGAGGGAATTTTATATCCATAGAGGCTTACTTGAATAAAACAGAAAGAAAAGATTAATGAATTGAGCTTGCAACTAAAAACTAAAAAAGACCAATTAAAAAACCCCAATCAAATACTAAATTGGAAATTCTAAAATTAAAAGGAGAAATTAAAAATATTGAAAGTAAAAAACTATTGAACTAATTAATAAAACTAAGAGTTGGTTCTATGAAAAAGCCAATAAAATAGATAAGCCTTGAAATCTAGATTAGAAAAGGAGGGAGGAAAATGAAATTAGAGTCTTAAAATGAAAAGGGAGAACTTTCCACCAATGAAGAGGAAATTAGAAATAATAAGGAATTATTTTGCTCAACTTTATGCCAATAAATTTGATAACCTAAGTGAAATGGATGACTACCTCCAAAAATACAGACTTCCCAGACTAACAGGAAGAAGTAAATTGCTTGAAATAGTCCCATTTCAGAAAAAGAAATAGAAAGCAATTAAACAACTCCCTAAGAAAAATCCCAGGACCAGATGGATTTACATGTGAATTTTACCAAACATTTAAAGAACAATTGGCCCAATGCTATATAAATTATTTGATAAATAGGGAATGAAGAGTCCTACCAAATTCCTTCTATGACACAGACATAGGTACTGATACCTAAACCAGGTAGGCTGAAAACAGAGAAAGAAATTATAGACCAATCTCCCTAATGAATATTGATGCTAAAATCTTAAATAAGATATTAGCAAAAAGACTACAGAAAATCATCTCCAAGATAATACACTATGATCAAGTAGATTTATACCAGGAATGCAGGGCTGGTTCAATATTAGGAAAACTATCAATATAATTGGCCATGTCAATAACCAAATTAACAAAACCATATGATCATCTCAATAGATCAGAAAAAGCATTTGATAAAATCCAACATCCATTCCTATTAAAAACACTTGAGAGTATAGGAATAAATGGACTTTCCTTAAAATAATCAGCAGCATCTATTTAAAACCATCAGTAAGCATCATATGTAATGGAGACAAACTGCAACCATTCCCTAATAAGATCTGGATGGAAACAAGTTGCCCACTATCACCGTTACTATTTAATATTGTATTAGAAACGCTAGCTATAGCAATAAGAGCTGAGAAAGATTAAAGGAACAAGAATAGGCAAAGAGAAGCCAAATTATCACTCTTTGCCGATGACATGATGTATACTCTAGAGAACCCCAGAGATTCTGCTAAAAGTTATTAGAAATAATCCACAACTTTAGCAAGTTGCTGGTTATAAAATAAACCCACATAAGTCATCAGCATTCTTATATATCACTAACAAAATCCAACAGTCAGAGTTACAAAGAAATTCCATTTAAAGTAACTACTGATAATATAAAATATTTAGGAATCTATCTGCCAAGGAAAATCAGAAACTTTATGAGCAAAATTACAGACCACTTTTCACACAAATTAAGTCTGATCTAACCAATTGAAAAATATTAAATGCTCTTGGATAGGGCGAGCAAATATAATAAAGATGACAATATTACCTAAACTAATCTATTTATTTAGGCCTATACCAATCAGACTCCCAAAAACTATTTTAATGACCTAGAAAAAATAACACAAAGTTCATATGGAAAACAAAAGGTCAAGAATTTCAAGGAATTAATGAAAAAAAATCCAAATGATGGTGGCTTAGCTGTACCAGATCTAAAACTATACTATAGAGCAAAGCAGTATAGCAAAACCATTTGGATACTGAAGGAATAGATTAGTTGATCAGTGGAATAGATTAAGGTCAAGGAAAAACAGCGTCAACAAATAGTAGCAACCTAGCTTCTGACAAACCCAAAGATCCCAGCTTTTGGGATAAGAACTTACTGTTTGATAAAACTGCTGGGAAAATTGGAACCAATATGGCAGAAACTAGGCATGATCCATACTTAACGCGTATACCAAAGATAAGGTCAAATGGGTTCATGACCTAGGCATAAAGCAATAAATTATTAAAAATTAGAGGAACATAGGATAGTTTACCTCCAAGACCTGTGGAAGGGAAGGTTTTTAATGACCAAAGCAGAACTAGAATCATTACTGATCACAAATAAGAAAATTTCTGATTATACCAAACTGAAAGTTTTTGTACAAAACAAAACTAATGCAGTACAAGATTAGAAGGAAGCAAATAAACTGGGAAAATATTTTACAGTCAAAGGTTCTGATAAAGGCCTCATTTCCAAATATAGTAGAAATTAACTCTAATTTATAAAAAATCAAGCCATTCTCCAATTGAAAATGGTCAAGGATATGAAAGACAATTCTCAGATGAAGAAATTGAAACTATTTCTAGTCATATGAAAAGATGCTCCAAGTCATTATTAATCAGAGAAATGCAAATTAAGACAACTCTAAGATAACCACTACACACCTTTAGATTGCAAGATGACAGTGAAAAAATAATGATGATTGTTGGAGGATGGGAAAACTGGGACATTGATTCATTGTTGGTGGAGTTTGAACGAATCCAACCATTTTGGAGAGTAGTTTGGAACTATGCTCAAAAAATGTTATCAAACTGTGCATACCTTGATCCAGCAGTGTTACTACTGGGCTTATTCCCAAAGAGATTATAAAGAAGGAAAGGGACCTGTATGTGCAAGAATGTTTTAGGCAGCTCCTTGTAGTAGGCTAGAAACTTGAAACTGAATGGATGCCCATCAGTTGGAGAATGCTGAATAAATATGGGTATATGAAGAATTATGGAATATTACTGTTCTGTAAGAAATGAACTCAACAGGATGATTTCAGAAAGGCCTGAGAGACTTACACGAACTGATGCTGAGTGAAATGAGCAGACCAGAGATCATTATATACTAACAACAATGCACTTAGATGATGACTAGTCCTGATGGATCAGTAGCCATCCTCAGCAACAAGATCAACCAAATCATTTCTAATGGACAGTAACTGAACTGAACTAACTATACCCAGAAAAGAACTCTGGGAGATGACTAAAACCAATTACATTGAATTCAAGTCCTAATTTATGCACACCTGCATCTTTGATTTCCTTCACAAGCTAATTGTACAATAATTAGAGTCTGATTCTTTTTGTACAGCAAAATAATGTTTTAGTCATGTATACTTATTGTGTATCTAAGTTATATTTTAAATATTTAACATCTACTGGTCATCCTGCCATCTAGGGAGGGGTGGGGGGGGTAAGAGGTGAAAAATTGGAACAAGAGGTTTGGCAATTGTTAATGCTGTAAAGTTACCCATGTATATATCCTGTAAATTAAAGGCTATTAAATAAAAAAAAAAGACAAAGAGAAGATTTAATTCAGTTCCAATTGATCAAGGATGGACAGAAGCAGCTACACCCAAAGAAAAAAAAACACTGGGAAATGAATGTAAAGTGTTTGCATTCTTGTGTTTCTTCCCAGGTTATTTTTACCTTCTGAATCCAATTCTCCCTGTGCAACAAGAAAACTGTTTGGTTCTGCATACATACATTGTATCTAGGATATACTACAACATATTCAACATAAATAGGACTGCTTGCCATCTAGGGGAAGGGGTGGAGGGTGGGAGGGAAAAATCAGAACAGAAGTGAGTGCAAGGGATAATGTTGTAAAAAAAGATTACCCTGGCATGGGTTCTGGCAATAAAAAGTTATAAAAAATAAATAAATAAATTTTTAAAAATTAAAAAAAAAAGAACTCTTCTTCAGACTTACATGAACTGATGCTAAGTGAAGTGAATGGAACCAAAAGAATAGTGTACACAGCAATAAGACTATGCAATGATCAACCGTGATGGACGTGGCTCTTTTCAAAAAATGAGATGATTCTGGCCAGTTCCAACAGACTTGTGATGGGAAGAGCCATCCGCAACCAGAGAAGGGATTATGGGGACTGAAAGTGGATCACAACATAGTATTTTCACCTTTTTGTTGGTGTTTGCTTTTTTCCTTTGTCATTTTTTTATCTGATTTTTTGTGCAGTGTTATAAATGTGGAAATATAGATAGAAGCACTGCACATATTTAACATATATTGGATGACTTGCTATCTAAGGGGGATGAGGAGAAGGGAAGGAGAAAAATTTGGAATACAAGGTTTTGCACGGGTGAATGTTGAAAACTGTGTTTGCATGTATGATTTCACTTTTTTTTTAGCTTTTTATTTTCAAAATATATGAAGTTTGCCTCATTACTGAAAAGTGCCAAACAAATGAAATAAGGAAAAGTTATCTTGAATATAATTAGGACATTAGAACAAAATAACAAAATCTATGGGATGCTGCTTCTTTCTGCAAAAGGAAAAATATCTTTCCAAACATATTAATCAAAGAAAAAAATAAGGCTCTGAATTATATAACTAAACTTTACCAAATGAGAAAAACAAATTAATCACTCCAAAGCAACAGAAGTGAAAAGTCTGAAAAAGTTTAACAAATGTACAGGAAAAAAATATCACTGAGCTGATAAATGAAGCAGAGCCATTTTTAAAGATCATTAAAATTGAGAAATCATTAGATAATTTGATCCGAGAAACAGAATGATTACTAAGGTCAAAACTGAGGTGAAGGATTCATAACAAAAGGAGAAAAAAATTAAGAAAAATGCCCCAAACTAGCATATCCAATTATAAACCAACAAAATCAAGATGTTAAATAAATGGATGGCTTAATTAGAATGAGGCATACTGGAGAAAGGGGCAGCCTTGAAATATCTAATAGTTGTAAGTCTTTGTCTCTAAGTATTCCTTTTAGACTACTAACTCAAGACCAGTGGCAAATGTGAATTCATGGAGAGACCTGTCTACACTGGTGACATCTCAGGTTTTGATTACCCGCCAAAAATTATTGTCTTAAAAACAGGAATGATCAAACAGAAAAAGAGATGCTATGCAATTCAATGGGGCGGGGGGTAAATACCTTGTGTAAACCACAGATAAAAGTCCCAAAGAAGGGGAAAATTTAGTTTGTCTGAATTTACAACTGAGTCTAGGAAATATTTAAAGCATGAATAATTTCTAGGCTTCTAAAAATGTTCCCAAAAAATGAACTTTAGTAAAGTTCACTTTAGTAAACTCTGATGAGAGAAAAAGATAGCCCTGGTATCTAAATAAAGGTGATGAGGCAGAGAAAGCAAATCAGAGACCAGTATCATTGAAGAATTAAATGATTCTAAAAATGAAGTAAAATAGCAGAAGTTATAATAATATGTTCAATTTGCCTTCCTCGCGACCCTCCCCATTATATGTAGGTTGGATCTATACCAGGAATATAAAAATCAGGAAATATTTTAAAAGTTTAGCATTAACAATAACATTGATAACAAAATATCATATGAATATATCATTTGACACAGTAACAATGCAACAGTGTCAGCAAAGGAATCCCTGGTCTCCTTCTGACCAGCGGTCCAACCTCCTTGCCATCTGGGAGCTGAGCCATCAGGAAGCAGCCCCTCCTGGGCTCTCAGTCACCCCAGAGGCCTATGGCTAGTTTTCTGAGGCACATCCTGCACTGGATGAACTTGCCTTCCCTCTCACTCTGCTGCAACAGCCCTTTCTTGCCGACCTTCTAAGTTGTCACACTATGGTTTTTGGTGGGTTCTGCTGCTCTGTGAATTGTTTTAAGGTGTTATATGTGATGTCATTTGAAAGGAAACTTGGAGATGGAGGAGAGCTCAGGCAAGTCTCTGCCTTTCACTGAAACTCGGGCTCCTCGCCATTCACACTTTTTAAAAAAGGAGGCTGTTTGCTGAGATCTCCCTTTTCTTCTCTTCCTTCATTCAGGCAGATATCAGCCTCTGCTAGTCTCTTCATTCTTGCCTGTCATGCAAAGCAGACCTTGGCAAGGTGAACCTCTCTGTGATGTACCTTTCATCCCATTCTGATTTTTTCCAGCAGATCGCCTCTCGTATCATCCTGGACATCTCATCATCAGTCTCTCTCTGGCTACTTCCCAGCTTTCTACAAATAAGTCTTCGCCTCCCCCGTCCTTAAAACAAAACACCAAACCTCCTTCCTTGACCCTCTGGGCTAGGTATGGTTCTCCTCTCCTTATAAGAAAATATTGAGAAAAATACTATACTCATCACCTGCATGGTATCCTCTCTGACTAGATGCTGAAACTCTCTTGAACTTTGGCTTCAACTCCCTTGTTCACTTGTAACTGCTGTCTTCTAACTTACCTTAATTGCAAAGTGCGATGGTCTTTTTGCACTTCTCATCCTTCTCAGCCTCTCAGCAACCTTGGCCAGTTGATCATTCTCTTCCTCCCAATCCTTCTCCCCAATCATTTCTCATCTGTCTTTTTTGCCAGATCTTCCTCCACATCACACTCACTAACTCTGGGTGCCCCAGAGATCTCTCCCAAGTCCTGTGCCCTTCTCCCTCTCTACTATCTTGTTTTGTGATCTCATCGGCTCCCTAGAGTTCAGTTATCTCAATTCAGGAAAATCCCATATTGACATAGCTAATCCCATCCTCTCCCAAGTTGCAGTCTCAGTTTGCTCTTTATCTGTTGGACTTCTCAAAGCGGGCACCGTGTAAGTATTTTAAACTCAATATACTCATTTGGAAGGATTCCTTATATTCTTTTCCTCCAATTCCTCTCCTCTTCTAACCCTCTCATTCCTGCTAAAGGCACCACTGATCTCCTTGTAACTGGGGCTCACAACGTCAGAGTCCCTTTTCTCTCCTCTTTCCCCCATCCCCCATAGCCAATTTGTTATCAAAGCTTGTTATGTCAGCCTTCTAGTCATGCTCTTTTCCCATCCCTTCATTCAGTCTCTACTCTGAAGCAGGGTCCTAATCAACTCAAGCAATAGTTTTATGGTTGCTTTCCCCGCATTAAGGGCCTCCTACTCCAATCCACCCTCCACTTAATTGCCCAAGAGATTTTCTTCAAGTACAGTTCTGAGTTTCTGTCATCCCTCCATTCAGTAAACTCCAGTGGCATTTCAAGACCCTCAGAACCTAGTATCTACCTTCTTTTCCAGTCTTCTTGAAGAATTTTACACCTTCACCTACTCCATGATGCAGCCAGACTTGTCTACTTGCAATTCTCTGAACTTGATGCTCCATCTCCCATCCCTGCCTCTGCATTAGATGCCCCCTTGCCAGGGATGCTCTGTTCTCTCACCTCTGCTTTTCATTTTGCAACTTCTTTCAAGCGCCAGATCAAATCCCGTCTTCTGTGGATCTCTCTGTCATTCTCACTGCTAGTGTCTTCCCTGAGACCTTTTTTTAAATTTACAGTGTATAAACCATAGACGTAGTTTTTAAGACATTGTCTCTATCATGATGATGTGAGCTAGCTGAAGGGAAGGAGCATGTTTATCTCTTGTAGTCAGCACAAGGCCCGGACAGAGAAAGTCCTTAAATAATGCTTATTGACTGACTGACAGGGCAAATGCTAAAGCTAAAGGCTGGAGTTCTTCCATCTCTGGAAGGCTTGCCATTGATAATTTCTAGTCACACCTAAGCAGTGTGACTCGCCACGTCACCATGGCCTACACAACTCAGCCCAGACCTCCCAAAGATGACAGGATCTGTACTATCAGGTGATTTCCCTGGAGGGAAGTATGAAGGGAACATAATTGGTAGGGTATCCCATGGGAGGTTGTGCTTTTTCATGCCAGGCAGGTGTGGATGGGGACTGGGAGGCTTAGAGTTCATGGGAAGAAACGGAGGAAATCACTCCACTCCCCGTAGCCCTAGTGAAAGGTTCCAGGAGGTCCAAGGCCCCTTTCCAGAGGTGTAGGAGCAAGATGAGGGGGAAGGGGGCATCGTTGGAAAACGTCAAAGTTAAAAGGAGAGGCCATTCTTCCTGTTTGTGATCAATAATGTGACACAGATATCAGTTGCAGGCATGCTATTCCAGTTGTGTTCAACTGTTTTTAAACATTTTTTTTATTTTTTTGAAGAACAAAGTTAACAGATCTTACACAAAGCATATGTTTCCTTACAAACGGCAAAAAAAGTGTAGCAGTGTACAAACTATTACTTACAGCTTATCCTTTTACTTCTGATATCTGAACTTTGGAACCTAGCAAGTGAACTTCTGGATCTGTTCTGATTATCTATCCCTCTGCCATTCTTGTCATTGAAAAAGTTTTTTGGTTGTTTTTGGCATCACAGTATTTAGTCTCCCTCAGGTAACGGGTTGTGGATGGGGCTGTACAGGTGTTTTATTGGGAAGGTGCACCGAAAGACAGGAAAGTACCAAGAGGATCATTTTGCAAAATCAATTTCCCAATTAATGATGGAAGCACAAGAAACAAATTTAGATAAAAACCACGAAGGCAGGATTGGCCCAACAACACACAGAAGAGAACGGGGGAGGTATTATGACAAAGACATGATTGAAACAGACTTGTATTACTCTGGGACCTTATTTGTACTATCGCTGGCAGGGGAAGGACCCCATCTGAACTCCCATTTCTCTGTATCTGATGCACCGTGTGAAGAAATAGAAATAAACCCAAGCTTCAGAATACCACATTGTCAAAATAGGAGATCAAAGAACTTTAAAAGGTAAGCATCCCCACAGAAACAGAAGAGACTGAGTATATTAAGAATAAGGGAGCCCATCACCTTTTGTGTCACATAAGAGAGTTGGAGAAAGGCCCCAAGTAGACCGGCTGAAATTCTTCTGGCAGATGTTTGGCAAAATATGAACAAATCACATAGGATTTGAAGGCACGGATGGACTGTGAGTGGTGATCAAATGGAGGGAAGACCCCTATCGATGAGAAATACAGACAGCAGAATAAGGTGAGTGGGTATCACTTGGCCCACAGGAGTCAGATAGTAAAACTAGTGAGTTGATGCCTACATATATCTTAGACGAGCCTTGAATATACACAAAGATCTATACCTGGAGGTGTATAGGAGGAAAAAGAGTACAGGGGACAATGTATGTAGGAAATGGGGAAGTACATGAAATGATCTCAAGATACTCCACCATAAAAAGGTCCCTTTTCAACTCCAGCGTTCTCTTGGAGCTAAATGTCTGCACATAGTAGAGATCCGTGAATAACAGACGATTCAGGTCCCAGGTGGCTGCAAAGGTGATGAAGATGAGCTGTGGCATGGAGAAGCAGGCTAAGCACAGGACCATCGATGATCTGCCTACAAGAACTGATGGAAAAGGCACCATTAAAGATGTATGTGATCAGAAAACACGGTGGGCTGCTCACACCATGGGTGGGAGGGCTGACACACCGGTACCTACAAAATACTAAAAGACAGACAATATATCCTACAAGGGTCCTGTGCTTTGTGAAGGATGTGGAAAAGAAATGTACAGAATAAGCTCATGTGGATGGGTCCTGGGCCTTTTGAGTACAGGGGAAGGGAAGGAATACTCTCACTGAGGAGATCTCATTTTTCCTGGAACATAAAAATCACCTATTTATAAATTCTGGGAGAAGAGGAATTGTCTCTCCCACCGTTGCACCTTTCTTTCTCCATGCCCAGCACTGGGCTTGCACACACATTAGGTACTTCAGAAATGCTAGCCTGGGTTGCAGGATGTTTATGCTATTGCCAGGTGTGCATTAATAGCGAAGGACCGAAGACTTTGGTGAGCTTTTTGAAAACTGTGTCAAGATTGATCTGACTTTAACTTTCTCTAACCGGGCATTACCAGTGTCTGGCTGTGTCCACACACATGAAATCAAAAGACTTTTACTGATTAAGAAGTTATTTCTGAGTTTTGGAGCTTGTAACAACTTTTCTCTGCTGCTGACTTCCCACACTGACACCTGATAAATTAGTGATAGGAGAGAAGGTTATACTCTCTGCTATTTTGGGACACCGTGACTCACATCATGAATCATACTCTAGCGCTCCCTAATGAGAGATCAATAATGTTTGCAGAGAGAGACCCTACAGTATTCTATAAATAATGAGAGGTTAGGGTAAAGTGCAGTAGACAACAGCCTAATCATATTTCTAGCTGAGGAGTTTTGCTTTGCTTTTTCTCCCTAAATCATACTTTGAATATGATAAATGCACTGAGATAGAAATTCCTAACAAATACCATAATTTCTCATTCAGGTGCACGTTAGAAATTAGATGCAGTTACTTACCATTGTTAAGGCTCTCACTCCTTTAATTATCCTACTTTTTTCTCATTTGTCTTTTCCCAGGAGATCTGCATCTGAAACCCAAATAAAAGTGTAGATATTTTGATTACATTAAAATAACAATTTCTGGATTCTAACATGGAATGTATTTTATTTTCTTAAGGTCCTTACAAATAGGCTGTCTTTCTATGCAGCGAATGCATGCCAACAATCCTGGATGTCATCTTGTCATTGGTGGTAGTTTCTATGACCCTGATAGGCGACTCGTGCTAGTAGAAGTCATTGGAAATGGCAGGCAGGAAGCATCCATTCTGAAACTCACTCTGGCACCAGTGGTCTCTAAGAATACCGGACGAGGCACTCACTTCTTCTGTCCTAGATGTAATTTCTCATCTAATAAACAGAAAGAAAAAAAAAAAAGATTTGGTTTGCATTAGATCAGATGTTGTGAATCATGAAACTCTTTTATATAATAGGTCCTTCTGGCTGGCTGTGGGAACTGACAGATCTCTTTTCAGAGTAAACTTCAAATAATGGAAAGAAATACTAATACAATTGGTTGTTAATGAAAACAAGGATAAAAAGAAAAAGCTGGAAGGACTTAGATGAACTGATGCTGAATTCAGTGAGCAGAACCAGGAGAACATTGTACACAGTAATAGCAACTTATGTGATGATCAACTAGGATAGACTTAGCTCTTCTCAGCAATGCAATGATCCATGATGATTCCAAAGGACGTAAGACAGAAAACGCTGACCGTATCCAGAGAAAGAACTATGGAGTCTAAAGGCACTTTTTGTGATTTTTGTGTTTTTCCCTTTTATTCTGAGACTTCTTTCAGACTAATGTGGAAACATTTTAAACATGATTGAACATATCTTATCTCAGATTGCTTGCTGTCTTGGGAGCAGGAAGGGTTGGGAGGGACCTCAATATCTTACAAAGATGAATGCTGAAAATCATTTTTATGTATAATTGAAAATAAGATAAAATATTAATTAAAAAACAAAAATCAAAAATAAAAGAGACATGATGATGAAAAAAGAAAATAAGGATGTAACATTTTCTCATTCAAGTTTCCAGAATCCCTGAAATCTGCCCCAGTATTAGGCTAAAAACACCTACACTAAGTTAGTGTTATCATTCTCTTCAGTTCTGATATTCACCAAACAAGGTTAACTCTTGCTTCTGTGGGTTTATTTTCATTATCATATGAGAACAGCAAAACTTTACTTATTGCTCAAAAACTTACAATTGGAACCAATAGAAGAAATGGCTAGTAAGATCCAACCTTTAATCACCGGGTTTTTAATAAAACTGCAAAGGCCCAGCCCACATGAGTGCAAAGAACAGAGGCATTTCTAGATCAAATGATAGACCCTCAATATCCTCTTGATGAAGAGGGGGAAAAACAAAAACAAAACAAAACAAAAAAATTCTAATCAAGGTCTTTCCTGGCTAGTCTAGAAAAAAATTTCAGGAAACTTGCTTTCATTTTGTCACAGTCTTGCTGCTAAATGAACACTCTTGTGACAAGAATTTTTGTCCTTTAGTTAAAGATGCTATTCATAGATGGAAAACCATGGATGAAAATACAGGCAATCTCGTGCCACTATTCCACTTAATAGCTCTCTAATTGTAATATTTAATTGCCCAGCATGCTATTTTAAGGTGACAAATGATGCAAAACTAGCATAGTGGGAAATAAAGCCCTAAAAATAAAAACCCAACCCAAATCTACCTGAGTCTAGTATTGGTGAGTTACACTAATTCAGAGAATTCTCAAAGAAGCACTGGGAACATCTAGTTTTTCCAGTCAAAAGGAGACCAGAACAGCCCTTTCCCAAATTTTCCATCTGTGACTGATTACAAAGCTACTGCACTGGGTTGTGCCTAAAACGTTAGAGCAACTGAGTTTTCTTGGCTAGAGTGAGTTCTCTACTTTTGCCCATTTGAGTAGGTAGGAAGAACAGGATGTAGAGTGTGATGAAGTAGAAGTTTAGCTATTTTTTTCAAAATTAAGTTTATGACATAGAATATTACATTTAAAAGTCAAAGGTCAGGTGGATAGAGAACTGGGAGATGGAAGCCATTCAGTCCAACACCCTTCATTTAAAGATGAAAGAAATGAATTGACTTGCCTAAGATCACACAGGTAGGAAAAAATATGTGTGGAGAACTTTCAGTAGCTCACTGAGGAATGGCAGTTACCTAGAAAACTTTTCATTCCTGATTTCTCAAACTTCTTCACAATCAGCAATTCAGGGCCAGGAGGGACCTTAGAGATTACCTCATCCAAACCTATCATGTAACAGAAGAGGCCTGAGAGGTCAAGGGGCTTCCTTAAGCTTATGATGCATTAAGCTCTAGAAATGGTATTCAAATGAGAATCTAGGGCTTTCAGTTTGAGCTCAGCTTCCTGTTTCACTGCCCCATGCTGTATCCCTCAAAGACTGTGTGTGTGTGTCACCAGAATGCCAACTGTCCCATCCTCTCAACAAGAAGAAGTTGCACTCACATCTTCAGTTGCAGAACAGGCTCATCCTTGGATAAATGTAGCCTTTTTTGGTATTGACTTGTATTTTTTTGAAGAGAGGCAGCATAATACTGTGAATTCCTTACTACACAGGTATAAAAAAGATGGCTCTACAAGCCCATAATACTACGTGCTCCAAACCAGACTGAAAAGTACTTGGAGAATAATGAACAAAATGAGTAACAATACAAAAAACATAGATAATGTGACATTTTAAAGCTAAATCAATATGAAGCCCACACAGATCATCATGTACTAAATTGTGGCCTGTTTCTATTTGAGTTCAAGCCGGGTTATAGTCCATTCACCTCTAATTTGAGTTAGATTTGTGTTTTTCAATATCTCTGTCTAGCATTTAAAAAAAACTGTCCTTATTCCTCTTTTAAGTAAATACTTTGTCCCTATGATTGCTATTAAACTACTATGCTGCAATCCTATTTCCCCAGACCCTTCCCTCCTTTCTTTCCTTTGCATTTGTCAAATCTCCTCTTCGGTTTTTCCAAAATTAAAATTTATCTTCTAAATAGCTAACTCAAAATTCTTCTCCTCCCTTTCAACTTCTGTTATCTTCTTTCTTCTGCACTGTTTTCTAAGTTTTGCTTTGTATCGTTCCTCTCAGTAATTATCTTCCCTTCCTATCTGTTCTGAAATCGATACAAGATTCCTGTATCTCTTTGGATTCCTGATACAGTTAAAGTTTCTTATGTCTCTGGATTGAGCTCATTTTTCTAACCAATTCCTCCATTAATACTTTTTATAGGGCTTGACCTGGCATTTTTTTGATTGTCCTTCCATCTTAGAACTATCAGTTCATGAGAAAAACATGGTAGATAGGATGCCTCATACTGCCCCCTGGGAGACATTATGCTATGTCCCAAACTGTCTGATCCAATAAGGAGCCTTGGCCTTTCCACTGATGGGGCCTTCTCTTCAGTACTCATGTTCCTTCTCAACCTTCTGGGTACCAGATGCTGCCAAGAGTTTGCAAATCCCATCGCCTGGCTCGGGTTATTATTCATGCAGGCATAATGGTCTCTCATAATGCACTAATTCTCCCCCAATTTAACACATCGTGAGATCCTTCATTTCTTACCATAGTCATATACTTCTTTCCCTATGGGAGGGCCTTCCCCAAGGCCCTTGCAGGACTGAGACCCCTTATTTCATTTCTCCATTTCAATCCCATTCCCATTCTCCTACAGTCCATCGTGTTGATCACAAGCTTTTGGATATTTTCCCACTGACCTGATAAAGGTATCCCACCCATTTGTGTCTATGTTCCTTGGCCTCCTCCCACTACAATTCCATCCCATAAAATAAAATGATTCACCTGTACTGAGGGGTTCGGTCTGCTGGTCTTCAGTTCTGCTCCTCCGCTGTCACTTCCACTTCTTGCCATCTCTGCTCCAAGTTTTGTCTTCTCATGGCCTTTATGAAACTCTAGATCTTTTTTGGTGTGGTAGCTAGCGATCCTACAGGTCGGTCTTTCTCTTTCTAATGCACTAAACTCTAAAGGTAGGCTAATTCATTTCATAATCCTATTCTAGACTAAGTTTGATTTTGGAAGGCGGATAGGAATATCTCAAATGTCTCCCTCTTACTCTTTCTCTTTTTGGTGCTGGCTACTATCCGGTTTGTATGGCCTAATATTTTTGATTGTAGATGGAGATTTTTTTTTCAGAAAAAAAAACTATTTCATTGTCTTCTGTAGTTTGTAATGGATATGAATACTTGCTTTGCTTTACATTTAAAGTTCTTTTTCCTGCTTACATGTTGCATTTGTAGTCAGTATTAGGACTATTCATTTTAAACACAGTACACCTGGATTTTTTTTTCTGTTGAAGTGAACTGTGAATGCTTTTGATTGATGCTTGCTTTTCAGTGTTAAAAATTTCTGGGTGGCTTTCCTACATTATTTCCTACACTAAGATGATCAGCTTTTGTAGTTTTTCATGTTATTCTGAGAGTCTTTGAGCTTTAAATTATCTCTATTCAAGGTCAATGGTTTTCCTTTATAGAGACCGTATTATTTTAACTTCTTTGCACCTAATGCTTGCGTTGTCAGTTTTTTCCCCTTCAGTGTTATCGTGAGCCAAACATGTTCATGTCTCATGTCTTTGGAGATGCTTTCTATGAATAATGACATTTTTGTTAAGTGAATTTTTATTTTACATAATCATCTTTCAAATCTTCTCTTATGGATGGATTTCCTCCCTTTTTTGAACCGTTTGGGAATCTCTTACTGTTCATGTTGCCTTTGGATTGTACAGGCCTCCAGTAGTTTTTATCAGGTATTATTTCATTTCTCTTTTTTAAATCAGGTATAATTTCATTTCTTTTTGATGAGTTAGTATTCATTTGTTTTTTATCCAATTTTAGAATCTTCTCTTTGGAGTTGGTTATTAGGGTTTTAATGACCTTTATACCTCTTGATATCGTATTTGTGTCTTAAAAATGTCTTTATCAGTCACTTTCTTATCCTTCTTTTTTTAATGGTGGGTATACTGCTTGGGCTGGACTGTAAAACTAGGTCAACCTCACCCCAAGGTGAGGGATTTAACGTTCAAAAGTCCTTACCCTCGGCAGCTTCTGGGTGGGGGGGGGGGGCAAGATAAGTTTCTTCTTAAAAGAAAGAGTTGGAATATGTGATTTTTAAGTCTCTTTCAGGTCTTTTTAGTGGGGGTGCAACTGTGTGTTTGGGGATGAAGGGGGCTCGAGATTTTATTGGCTCCCCGTTGAAAACTACAATAAAAAGGAGACTATGACAAGGGTCCACGTTTATGCTCAAAAACCAGACACAGCTCAGATCCAAGGACAAGTATAATGAACTACATAACTAGAAAAACTGAGTTTTGACTTCAGGTCTGCAGCATTAAGATTTCTTTTGAAGGGAGGCGGGAAAAAAAAGTTAAAGGAGGTTCAGTGATGTTCACAAAACAGGACTGAGTGAAAAATGTTTTACGTCATTGAAATTGTACCAAGATTCAGTCCCTACATCCTGACACCACCTGCCCTTCAATGTGCAGACCCCACTGATCAATGGAAGGATTAGTCATCCAGAGTAGGCAGCCAGAATGACATGTTAGAACATGCACTGGCAAAGGTCATGAATTTAGGATTGAACTGCAAGCAGGTTATGGGATTTGTATGTTTCCCATCTAACAGAGCCACCTTAAATCCAGTTTCTGCATTCCAGACATGGATCTTACCATCTTCAGAGCCAATCATAATAAACTGAGAGTCTGGAGTGAAGGAAGCCTCCAGTGGGAGACCTTGGCTGTTGTTAAAGCCTGAAAGGGTATGTATCCCTAGGCCATTAAAGGCATCAATCAAGCGGATAACGTGGCCATTGGTAGATAAGAGGATGAATTTGCCATCCTTGCTGAACTTTAATCCTGTCCACTCACAGGTATTTTCTTGTTGCATTCTGAAGGTTGCAAATGGCCCTCTATCAAAAGAGCGGAGATCATAAAGTTTAACCATCTCAGAATTGATCCCGACTGCAAAAATTAATCCTTCTGGGTCAAAAGAACAAACTGGCTTTCCCTGGAGATGCATTAAGCCCTGGCAGTTAGGAGATCGGAGATCCCAGAGTCTGATGGTTTTATCCACAGACCCAGAAAGAAAAGTATTGTCTACTGGTGACATGGATAAGGCCACGACACTCTTGTGGTGCCCAGGGAAGTATCTAATGTATTTGTTCTCATTCACAGCCAGGTATCTGATGGTATCATCTATTTTGCTACAGCTATATACTACAGTGTCTTCTTCCCTTGTATATCTGATTATGTCTACCCCGTATTTCTTACTGTAGAGCGTTCTCTTTGGCTTGCCCTCCTGACAGTCATACACGATGATAACGTCATCGGTGCTGCTTGAGACGACGGTCTCGCCGGTGGGGCTGAAATCAAAGCTCTTGATTTTGTCTGTGTTCTCGCGGAAGACCTTGGCTACTCGAAAGCTCCGTATGACAACGTCTGTCAGCTTCATGGTTCTGGAATCCTGGATGCAAGAAGAAGACCTTGGAGTTAGAGGAAAAAGCTGGCTAGAGCACTTGGTGGTAAAGGAGCAGAATAGCCTAGGAGCAGTAGAAGGGTGAGCAATGTGGCTAGTAAGCACTAGGGCCTAGGGCTCTGATGGAGCTGTCCCTTATTGGCTTCCAAACCACAGTCGAATTTTTCTTGACAATTTCAACTTCAGAAAGTAATTAAGAAAATGTTACTAATACAAAATGAACTTAAAAGTATGTTCTGAAAATGTTAATAAGGCAGAGTCTGATATATAACTTTATGGAGCTAAATGTAAACCATTTACAAGTATAAGGGCTCTGTGAGGTCAATGAAATAGACCAGGGGCTGTGAAACTGCTAGCAAGAGGGGGGAGGTGATAATAAAGTAGAAGGTCATGAGGCAGGGAAGGAAGAGTAGGGAGCATCAGGTGAAGAGGAGAAACCACGATCAGTTTCTTTGCAGGGAAGGATGAGGGAACATCAGGGGGGAAGGGGCATTAGCAATTTTGAGGCAGGGAAGGATGAGGTGGTGGAAGGATGGAATAGGCCCAAAGGAGTGAGGTGAGGTAAAATGAGAGTAGGATGAGGGAGAAGGAAAGGAGAATGGGACAATAGAAGAAAGGGATGAAGGGGGGAGTGAAGGAAATGGAGAAGGGGGCAGGGAAAGGTAGAGGAGGAAAATGATAGCAGAGGAAGTTGAAAAAAAAAAAGATGGACCATAGTGGTTCATGGGAAACTATCTGCTAATTCTAATTTATGATTTTTTACCCTCTGGAGAAACTGATTTGCTCAGTTTGTGACATCATAATTATTGCTAAACCACTGTTTTGGAAGCTTTTAGACTTTTAAAAAATTTAAGTTAAAACCTCATTGTTCATCAGCACAGGAAGTCTGACATACAATCAGAATTATGACTTCTAAAGTCCTTAAGAAAGAAGAACTGACTCCAAGGAAGCTTACCAAAAATCACATCACAAAATAGAGACCTAAATAAGTCTTAGAGAAGATGGAAAAGAATTCACTAGAGAATTAGTTTTCAAAGCAAAACAGTAAAGGAGGCAAAATGGTGGTGCGATGTTTAAAGCAATGGATTTTGTGCCAAAAGATGCAGGTTTGAGGGACAGCTAGATGGTCCAGTGGGTAGAGCACAGGCCCTGGATCAGGAGGACCTAAATTCAAACCCAGCCTCGGATCCTTGAGAAATCAGGGAAGAAGCCAAAAAGGGACCGGGGAGGATAGAGAGGAGCAAAACACAGTAGAGTAATGGGAATAAATATGCAATAAATGCCTACTGCATGTCAAGCACTGCATTAAGCACTTCAAGAAACACTTTTCTAACTTGATTCCTACGACAATGCTCTTATTGAGGACCATTGTACAGCTGAGCAAACTGAGATAGGACAAGATTCCACAAAAAGTGAGCATCTGGGGCCACATTTGAACTCAGTTCTTCCCAACTCCAGTCTTGGAGCTTGGACCACTATGGCCTAGGGGTAGGAAAAAGGGAGTAAAGCAATGGGAAACGTGGGCAGAAGAAACGGGAAAGGGTATAGAAAACAAGAAGAAAGGAAAAAAAGAAATAGGATGAAGGAGGAATGAGGAGGGGGGGATGAGGTGAACAGAGACCCATAAGATTTGAGGTGGGGAAAGGAGAAAAGGAGGGGCATGGAGAACAGACCTTGGCCTAATATACAGGACTGACCACATGGGTCGAGGAGAGTGAGGAAACGGGGCGGGGTGTAGGGGGACGGAGGGGGTTGACTTACCACACTTGGCAAGACAGGTAAGAATATGACAGAACGTCAGGGCGTCTGGGTGTTGACCTCTATGGTCTTCTCCTCTAAGCTCGATCAGATGGTCTCCACCAGCTCCGACTTCAACTCAACTCCGACTTCAACTCCGACTTCAACTCCGACTTCAACTCCGACAACAGCGGCAACTGCGACTGTGGCGCAGGTCTCCCACAGTATTGGCTGACTGCTGCTACCGAAGAAGGACCATAGCAACTAGGTGCATTGTGGGAAAGGGAGAAAAACCTCTGTGAGGGGAGGAGCCTCCTTACACTATCCAATGCAACTAAATCATGGGAATAGTGGGAGTTGCCTCCTCAAAAGTACCCAATCCAATGAAAGCCGGATTGGGGAAAGATGGATTGGAGAAAGATGGGTTGGGGGTAGGGGGTGTAGTGACTCCCCACAGAGCTAGGTACATTGTGGGAAAAGGGGGTAAAATATGTATGAAGAAAAGGCCTGAGAGAAAAAGTGGGAGGAAAAGGCCCAAGAGAAAGGGCTGTTGAGTATATGTACAAGAGAGGAGTCGGAAAGAAATGGCATTAAGAACTGATCTGGAAGCTGGAAAAAAAAAAAAAAAAAGATGAACCATACATAGCAGTTCATGGGAAACCCTCTACTAATTCTAATTTATGATTTTTTCCCCTGTGGAGAAAATAGTTTGCTCAATTTGTGACATAATTATTGCTAAACCACTGTTTTTTGAAGTTTTCAAAAATTTAGTTAAAATCACATCTTTCATTGGCATAGGAAATCAGCACATATAACTCAAATTCTGACATACACTCAGAGTCATGACTTAGAAGGCCCATAAGAAAGAAGAACCGGCTCTAAGGGAGCTTACCAAAAAAATCACAACAGAAAACAGAGATGGAAATAAGCCCTGGAGGTGATTTCAAAGAAGTCACTGGATAATTAGTTTGCAAATCAAAACAGTAATGGAGACAAAATGGTGGAATGTTCAGAGCAGTGGATTTTGTGCCAAAAGATGGAGGTTTGAGGGGCACCAGGGAAAGAATTTAACTATCTTGGAAGTCCTCACTTTCATCCCATGTATAAAGAAAAAACTGGACACCCATAAGATCCCATCTGGCTTTAAATCCTATGATACTTTCTTATATTCTTTCCAGGTGGGAGAATCTATGATTTCTGTGAACATTTAAGATGAAGTCAATTGAGTTGTTTTAAAGGGATATGATATTAAGGGAAAGATTCCTGGGCAAGGAGACTTTGGAAATGCTCCTTCAAAAAGGGCACAGGAGGAAGAGATGGGCTCTGTCTGGCCCGGGGTCAAAAAGAACAGAGTTCAAACCCAGCCTCATACACTTACTAGCTCTGTGACCCTGGGCAAGTAACTTAATTCTGTTTGCCTGAGTTTTCTCATCTGTTTAATGAGATGACAAAGAACAGGACAAAGAGATCCGGTATTTTTGCCAAGATGAGCCCAAGTTGGGTCACAAAGTCGTAGACATAACTGAAACCACTGAACAACAACAACAGATGAGACAAGTTAAAATTAGCACAGCCGAGCTGACAATTTCAGAAACTAATAGCTTTACAGAGTTCATAAGTTCAATACACTGCAACTTTAATAATGTAAAAGAAAAGCAGACTCATGTGGTACTTGCAATTTCATGTACTACCTTCTTTTTCATTTCATCTATGGAAATGCCTTTTATTCAGTGCCAAATTCATAATCAACCTATTGAGAAGAATTTCAACAAATCGACTGAATTAGAAAATCTCCTCAGACAACCACCCCTTTAAAAAGTGAAAAAGCCTGATACTTGTGGTGCATCCACTCCAGGAGAAAGGAGCCACAGTGACTACCTAAAAGAAGGCATTCCCTTTCATTACCCTTTGCAAAGATTTTAAAAAGAGTTTCCTCTCTCTGCCTCTGCTTCTCTCTGTCACTGTTTCTGTCTCTTTCTGTGTCTCTCTCTGGCTGCCAGTCTCTCTCTCTCTGTTTCTCTCTGTCTCTGTATGCCTTTGTGTCTGTCCCTATCTCTCTCTCTCCCCCCTCAATCTCTCCTTCCCCCCGTATTGAACAAGATCAGAAGTCTATACCCTTGATCCTTCATCATTCCTTTAGTTAAACCTACACAGAGAATGAACCATTAATACCTGCTCAACCCTGTGTTTACTGTATAAAGAAAACAACAACTTAAGCAAAACAGTTATTATGCCATTTAAGAGACAAATTCCCCCTCAATTCTTTAGCCATCCGACACCATTTCTTTGCCTCACAGAGGAACTCTGGATATTCGGGCCAAACCCGATTTGAAATGTGAAAATTTGACCAGATTATAAGAAAGCTAAAATTATTCACATTTAACTTTGCAGACACACATGTCTAGTATCTACAACTCTGTCAATTCACCTGAGTCTCCCAATATCAAATCACCAATGTTGATGCCTTTTTCTCTACAGCTTCAGTTCCCTCCATCCCCTTACCAAAAATCATGCCGATGCCATCCCAGTTGAGATCTTCATCCCCTCCTTCCTGGACCACTGCAAAAGGCTTCTAGCAGGATTGCCTTCTTTCAATCAGTTCTTGGCAAAATTCTAGAGAGCATTATGAAGGGGATGGTTAGCAGACAACTGTAAAAAAAAAAGAAACAATTGTCACAATAAAAGGAAATGCATTGCTTCATCAAGGACAGGTCACATAAGATTCATTTTACTTCTTTTTGAGCAAAGATACTCAAGCTGAAATTTGCCACAATTCTTTAAAAAAAGTTTAATAAAATCTCTCATGATATTTCTGCAGAAAAGATAAATTTAGTTTAGCCTGTTAAGGGCCACCCCGATGAGTGGGCTTCAACCCTTTCTTGGGATATCATTTTCACTCCCAACATTCAGAAAAAAAATTGCCCTTAAGAATTATCAGCTGCCCCAGTTTATTTTTTCTCCAATGCCATCCTTATCCTGGCTGAAAAATATATACACAAACCAGTTCTTTATATAATTGGGAAGCTCAACTCATTCCCAAATGAGTCTCTTCTCTAGAAATCTCAAGAGGGGCTCCCTCGGGCTTCACTTAAAGACCTTGAACCCACCAGGTTTCTTAAGGCAGTTTGGGGATAGTTCTGATTGTTTAGAAGTTTTCCCTGACATCATTTCTGATCATTATGCATCTTAGTTCATTAAATAGCTATAATATATAATAATACAATAACAAACAATAATATAATAAACATATAATATATGTATATATATTTACACATTCTTCCTTTCAAAAGAAATTCTAATTTTCTAAGTTATATATCAAAGTCCAGAACTATCTTTAGAAGGAGAACAGTCAGAAAATACTACTCAATTATAATCTACATTTCTTTGATGAAATGGCCATATACTCCTGTCATTTAAAAAATGAAACTTCCCAGTGGGAAAAATAGACCCTAAAAACAGGTGATCATACATTGGATTACTTGCTCTCTAGGAGTGAGGAGAGAAGGGGTGGGAGGGGAAAAATTGAGAAGAGAAGGCTTTGCAAGGATAAATGTTGAAAACTCTCTTTACATGTATTTTGAAAAATAAAAATCCATTCTTAAAATAAGTAGATGATCAAATCTTCAGTCACTTCAAAATCACAATCAAGGGAAAATGTGTTCAGCAATGAAAGATTGTATAACTTCCCATTAATCCATCATCCTGATTTAACTATATGTCTTTTGTTAACCAAGTTTGGGGGATTAAAACCAATTCAGGCATTTCTTAGGTGATTTTAAGGTTTGAAAAATGTGAAAACTAACATGTCTCATCAGCACAAAATGAACTATGTTTATAAAGAAGGGGGATGATAGCAAGGACATGATCAAGTTTAAATATGAAATGCCAGGAGATGAGGGCTGACTGGACATGGAGACCAATATTTGGGCATCAGCAAAATGCCAACTCTCTAACAGACAGCTGTTCCATAATGGATACAGATCATTATGAAGCATCTGCTTCTAATACAAACCAAATATTCTTTTCATTTTAACATTCTAGCCATTAGTCAAAGCCCACTTAAAATGCTTTTTTGAATTCTGCCAAGATCGCATAACACTAAATGGGAGCACTAGAAAGGATCTCAGTTGCCACCTAGGCCAACTCACACACAGAAGGAATCCCCAGTGCTCATGCCCTGTCTCTACTTGGCTCCAAGTACAGATAACCAACCAGATCTCTTTGGTGGGGACCATTCCACTTTGGGACAGCTCTATTTGTTTCTGATCCTGACATCGGAGCCTAAACTATCCTCTTGTATAGTTTTCATTCATTGCTACTACTTCTGTTCTTAGATTAGGTTCCTTTTCACCCCCTACCCACCCAATTCCCAACTTAGAAACATTTTTTCCTAAATACTTTGTCTACTGAACACCTGATACAGGATACTTAAAGTTGACAGCCCTTCCAGTGGCTATCTTTAAAGTTGTTGCCAATTTTTTTTTTTTTACTAATTCTTAATAGATTATTTTAGACATGCAATGTCTCAATGAAAGCTCATGACCCAGATAGGGGGGCTGCTTCACGTATCACTTATTTCCATTTTAGAGAGAAGAAAAGTAAGGCGAAGGGATGTAAAGTTACTCACTTAAAGTCACACAATTGGTAAGGATTAGAGACAAGATTTGAACCTAAGTCTTATATTCTAAACAGGATGTCTCATTGCCAAATCAACTACATCAGGCAAGAAAAGGTGTGACTTATTGTACTTGTTTTTCTCCACAAGTAGTTTCTGCAAGAAAAAAATGTTGATTAGAGGAGCTGGGGGAAGGCCCTAAATTTTAGAAGAATCATGTTGCTCTTCAGTGGATTTCCTCTTTCCCCATTAACTGAGGTCTTGGAGTACAGCCACATTACCAGAATTAAGTCAAGTCAGCGAGTAATTAGTAATACCTACTACGTGCTTGGTATCATGCTAACATGTTAGGGCTACAAGGAATGGCCAAAATAAAACCGAACCAAACAGCCCTTGCTCTCGGAATTCATAAGCTAATGGGGGAGATGAGATCTAAATGACTGTGTATAAATAGAACACATACAGGATAAGTGCAGTACAGCTCAGAGTGAAGGCCTAAAGTTTAGGGAAGAAGGGGAAAAGGCAGGTCTAGAGCAGAGCCTTGATGGAAACCATGGAAGTCAGAGGAGAAAATCAGAAGGGCAAGGGTTCCAGGCATCAGGGGCGGACACTTTCAAAGGGAAAGGGTGACTAATGAAAATGATCAGAAGTAGGTATAAGCAGAAAGGTTTGCCACATATTCAACAGAAAGGTTTCAGGTGGCTTGTTCCCCAATGTCACAGGCATCAAAAAGCAAACCTGTGCACAACGCTGACGCTGGGGGAATTTTGTAAAGATCTGTCAGTGGTAAATGAATTTTGTAAACTTTGAGCACGTTTCAGCCAACACGGATGGAGCTGACAGAACAAAACATCTTTTTCCCCCACAGGTATAATTTGGGATCTCACATTTATATTCAGAAAAACTGAAGGCATAATTAGCTAATTATACAATGAGCGCCGTGGCTTCTGCTTGCTCAGAGGAGACCAATGGAAAATTTGACCCTGAAATCTTTACCCATCGCAAGTAGTCAGGGAAAAAGAACACAACAACAACTTCTAGCACATGGGCACCTTCCAATTATTAATATAATCAGTAAGGATAAATATTTGGACTCGGATGTTCATATGAAATGTACTTAAGGATTTTTACATATTCTATTCTAGTTAGCAGGGGGAGAAGTTTCATCACCAAATTGGGGATCTGGTTTGGTTTCAACAAGAGGGCCCCAAAGTGAAACTTCTCTCCAGGAAAAAGGTATAAAATGAATACATTAACCACTTTCATTCTGGGGAGGAGAGGGGTAGAATACATAGGTACAAAATGAAGGCTACTTTTGTCAGACACAGCTGATCCGGTGAGTTGTTTCAATCAAATGCTCAATTTCCTTCTGAGGGGAGGTTCTGGTTAGGGGGGAAATTAAAATCATTAATAAAATGTATAATTTATCAGCAAATATAAACATACAGCTTATGTGGCAGGAGAGTTCTGGGCCTGGAATCTACAAGACCTGAGTTCATATGCGACCTCATATACTTACTAACTGGGCAACATTCAGTTCATTCAACTGTAAAATGGGAACAATGACAGCATCTATCAGGGTTGTCATAAGGATCCTCTGCGATAATATTTGTTAAGTATTTAGCATGGGAGCAGCTAGATGGCACAGTGGATAGAGCACGGGCCCTGAAATTTGAACACTGAGTTCAAATCTGGCTTCAGACACTTAAAGTTCCTAGCCGTGTGACCCTGGGCAAGCCACTTAATCCCAATTGCCTCAGGGGAAAAATATTTAGCATAGGACATAGTAGTAGATAGATAAATGCTACTATCATTACTATTACTAGTGTATAAATATCATATGGCATAATACGTGACATTATTGTCCACAATGTTACTGTGTAAACAGTATAGTATCAGTAGTTCCTTTATATTTGAAGAGCTTCTCTTTGTAGAAATTTCACTCTCTTGGATCATAATTTGTGTTACTGGCAAACTGGCTAAATTCTACAGACTCTCAAATTAATGAGCCTTTCTTATCATGGTATTTCATTTGTTGTGATATAATACAATAAGCATTTATTACATACCCGCTGTGTGCCCGGCACTGTGCTGTGAACACAATTAAGAAAAAGAAACCCAATCCCTGCCTTCAAGGGATTTATAATCTAAGGGGGAAGTCAGTACTGGAAAGGAAATTTAAAAAGGGGGAGGAGAGGTCTCCTCCCATGCCAGCTACCATGTCAGATGGTACCCTAAGAGAGGGATGATAAAGATGATGACAGAGGTGAAATCAAGCAGAGCAGCAGGTGGCAAACGAAGAGAGGGCTTCACGTTAGCAGTGCTAGGCTCCATTACCAAGCGCATATTCAGTTAACCCCCGGGTCACTTGCCATGGGGGGATAGAAAAGAAGCCTGAACTTGGCCTTCTGTCAACAATGCAGTGATTCAAAGAAATGCCAAAAGATGTGTGATGGGAAGCGCCATCCACATCCAGAGAGATCATGGAGCCCGAATGTGGATCAAGGCAGTGTCTTCATTTTCTTCTTGTTTGTCTGCCTGCTTGGTTTTTTCCCCCTTTTGATCCGATTTCTCTTGTGTGGCAAGACAGCCGAATATGGAAATACGTTTAGAAGAACTGCCCATGTTTAACCTATAGCGGATTGATTGATTTCTGTCTTAGGGAAGGAGGACGGAAGAGAGAGGAAGAAAAATGTGGAACGCAAGATTTGGCAAAGGCAGATGTTGAGAACTACTTGGAAAAAAAGAAAATACTTTAACAAAAGGAAAGGAGCCTGAAACATGGTTCCTCCCATTAAGGAAGAGAAGTTGTGCAGATGATATACATATCTGCAGACCAAATAGAGCTGTGTGCACTCATAATTTTGGATGAGAGATATCAGTGGGGAGTGAGAGCAGGAAGGAAAGCTTTTTAGAAGGGGGGCAGGTTTTAACATGGGATAAAAGCTAGGTAGGATTGGGATAGGGTGAGGGAAGCATAAATTATTTCAATAGCTGTGATTATACAAAATCTTGCCTAGGTATCTCCTACAAGAGCCTATGAAAAGGAATAAGTTTTTTTCCTGGTTTATTGTCCCCATTCTAGGGAATGGCACATATTTATTCCTCGCATTTTTCTAGGATCCATTAACATGGAACCCCCAAGGATTCTGCATTCTTTTGGCATCCGCAATGACTGCAGAATTCTGCTGAGAGCCGCAATTTGGTTTGTATCCTCTGTTTGAACTATTCAGTATATGAAAACCAAATAATTTCCTTCCAAATTTTCAGGCTTGCAATCTATCTCTTAAAATCCCTTTGGAATTAAAAGCGTATTTCAAAGTAGGGTTCTAATGCTCTACACCTCTAGGGGACCATAAAGGTGAAGCCAGTTCAGCCCAAGGCCAGAATGCTTTATCAGGAGGGAAAGATTCTGAGGAGAGGTTCAGAAAAAGGCCCTTGTGAACTACAAACCCACCTGCTTAACTATAGGCTGCTACTCTAGAGAAAGTGAAGCACAGTCATCAGAGGGCTGCCCACTTCCTAATTAACGGTTTGGACATGAAAACACATGAAAAAATACCGACACAAAATGGGTTTTGGTCTTTGTCATGTGATTGGTTCTCTTCCACTTCCCCAGGGGCAAAATGGGTAAAAAGGTGTTAAGAAGAATTAGATGAGGGGCAGCTAGATGGTGCAATGGAGAGAACACCAGCCCTGAAGTCAGGAGGACCTGAGTTCAAATCTGGTCTCAGACCTTTACCACTGCCTAGCTGTGTGACCCTGGGCAAGTCGCTTAACCCCAATTGCCTCAGCAAAAAAACAAAAACAAAATACCCAAAGAATCAGATGATACTTGTACTAGCCAAAAGCTCATTTTTTGAGTTCTGATATTCTCCTAATTCATTACTTATGGCTGTAAAGCATGGAACACCATAATGTACAAAGAAGCAAAATCACAGAAGCCAGGAGATCCAATGGACAACAGAAAGGCACCTAATAGAAGTAGGACACGATATTTAAACAATGATGATGACAACCACAGAAGGAGGGCCATACAAGTCATCATAATGTATACTTTGGATGAGCATAGAATGTGTTATCATCATGTAGCAGAAATAATGTGTATCATGTGAGAAGACTAAGTGCTGTAGTCTCAGCAGATAACATTTGAGGAAAAAAACAAGTCTTCCCTCCCATTTGGAAGACACGGTGTGATATTCACAGAGTGACATGAACAAAAATCACACAGGATGATAACTATGGGAGGGACTGTGATCTGCATCAGTCAAGGGAATAGTGATATCAGTCATAAAGATCCATCTAAGTATCCAAAGTGATGGGGGTAAAAACCTCCAAGTTGCAACCCATGTCCATTCCACTTTGAGAAGGTAAATTTGAACATGTGTGACCATCATCTTAAAGTACTGACCAATGAGAGCGAAATCTGAGAGGAAGACAATTTAAAAAAAAAAAAAACTTTTCTCTACAGCTAACTCTCATTATTTGAAGTCCAGGGCATTTTCACATATATCATTGGGGAAAATACTTAGCAGAAACCTCATCTTTAGTCGGATGATAACACTGTGAATTTCTAAAGTTGCCACTTGCCTTTTGTATTTCTAGAAAAAGTGCTCAACAGACGAGTAGCATTATTTTGGAAAACATATTGAATGTTCCTCTCGGGTCCCAAATTTCCAACTTTCAATCTTTGGAGGCGAGGTGTTAAACATAATACCACTCCTACTCTGTAACATATTTAGTAAAAATACTAATTTGTTGTAGTACTTTTCATTCTTAAATTTCATGTTTTTGCAAAATAGATCTCACTCGGTCTATGGAAATGTATCAATGGATAGTCTCTTGTCCCCATAAGAATCTGGCCAAGGGAATTTTCCATTGTGTCCTTCAAGCTATTACCCATGATCCTGGCTCTGAAATGGTTGAAAGGCAGTTAGAGGAATTCATTTGCTTCAAGACTGGTTAAACTAGGATGTCTAAACCTAATAGGAAAATTTATAATCAAATACATATCAATTTTATGTGCATTTCTGCCTGAAAGATAGTTGATGTGAGTTTATTTCTGTATTATCATTTATCAGTATCTCTATACCAAAAGAAAAAAGAAATGCAAATATCTCTTTGAAAACAATAAACCTAATTCTAATATGACATTTATTAGACTTATGTAAGAGTCAATTTATAGTTGCTATTATGCTAATGATATTTTTTTTAAAAAAATCTACTTCTAAGGAGTAACCCAATTAGCCAATTATACATCAGAATTTAGGCTGGATATTCAACATCAAGTTAATTATCAGCAAAAGAGTTATCAGGGGTGTCAGCAGGAAATAAAGAAATGATGTGTTAGCTGAAGAACACAGGCTGGAGTCCCTTCAAGACCTAGGTCTATAATTTTTTAATCACTCACACACACATTTCTTCTATTATTCTTGCACACAATTTATTAATCCCCAAATGCATTTCAATGTTTTTTTATATACTAGGGCTTTGTATTTTTGCTATTAACTTTAGAAAAACTGGGAATTTATTTCTACCTCCTAGAGCACACAATGAATAATGAAGTCATTGCCCCCATAAGCACTAGCTCGCTGATAGATGATGAGGAAGTAGGCCCAGATCACCTTGAGTGGAAATGTTGAGCTCCACAGAAATAAGAACAATGTATTATGGCATATCTAATGATCCTTGGTCTGAGAGTATAGCTCCTCAGAGCTTTACAATAGGTATTTAAAAACCTAATGCATTTCATAGTAAACTATAATGACTATAAAAAGTATATCGGCTCAAAAAGACATTTCACAAAGTCTCCAAATCTGTATTAAGAGAACATTCACAATATTTACATGCTTTGGGTAATAAAGCTACCTTTACAATGTCCCTCAATTAAATATAAACTGTATTTTTATTCGATGGGGATCAAAATTAGGTTGACATAGAATGGATAAAATGAGGACAATGTATTTTCTCAGTTACTCTTCCAGCTCACATTGGGAATAACCTAATAATATTCATGGATATTTATATTTATACTCCAGTCACATGTATGATTGAACAAGGTAAATAAATGTCTCTAGGTCAATTGAAGCTCCGTCCTTAGATTCGAGTCTAAGTGGCGAAGAATAGGAGAACAATGAGATAGAAATGGCTAAAAGACAGCACCGATTCACTGTTGACCAAGAAAGCTGTACTGAGTAGCACTGCATCGGGATCCGGCTAGTAGTACAGTTATTCTTGTTACTAGTATTTAATAGTCTGATGACATCCTGGATCTGGGACTAAAATTAGCTAGAGAGAATGAAGTTTGCTTTCTAGAGTCCATTTAGCAACCATGCATGAGTCACTGGGGATGTGCTGTAGCTTTCCATTTTCTCCTCTACCAGTTGAGCCTAAATGTAATGATCTTGGAGATCTCTTCGAGCTATGAAAACCTATGATTCCATGAGTGTACAGGTGAAAATCGCCTTTTCTAGATTTACTAGTAGATAAGACAATTCAATCTAAGCCACAAAGGATATTGAAGCACTTAATCAATGTTAGACATAAAGGTAGCGGGATAGAGAGAACAGAGTGCTGGCCCGAGTCAGGAAGGCCTGGTTCAAACTCCACTTTTGACATTTAACAGCTATGTGTTATGGATGAGACGTTTAATATTTATATGCCCCAAGCAACTCAATATGACATCTCTAAGTCAGAAATAGATAGGATATATGGTTTGTGCTGCAGGGAGGGTGATCCCACACTAAGAGTTTCCCAAATAAAAGAAATCACAGATTCTTAAGGGAAACAATATTCAAGGGCGCATTATTAGGTCCCCAGGATCCAAAAGCATAGATTCCAAAGATCTGGCCCCTCAGGAGACTCACATTCTGGTTAGGGATACAACATGTGCATGTATAAGTAACTAGAAGGCTAAGAGAAGTCAACAACAATCAGAAGGATGGGGCTAAGTCAGAGAGTGAGAGTTTTAGGTTCAGTGCTGCTTCCCAAACATGATGGCTGATCCCAAGAGGTCTACCTAGGGAAGAGGTAGCTTATCAGCAACCTTGGCTGCCACAAGAGGTCTGCTAGCACACAATGCTTGTGGCAGGTGGCTGTTCTCTTCCAGTCCAAGTAGGACTAGAGGGCCTCTGAGGTCCCTCCCAATTTAAAGGTTCTGTGATTCAGTCATTGGAAAGAACAAAAGCCAAGCGGGGATGGGGAGGCAATGTGATACAAGGGAAGTAAATTAGCTTTGAAATCAGGGGATCTGAGCTCGAATCTTGTTCTGCCACTTAATTTTTGAAAGACCTGAGGCAAATAACTTTATTTCTCTGGGGCTGTTCTTCCTCTAGGTCCTACCTTCTTAAACCGTGGGTTACAACTCCACGTGAGGTTGTGGAATTCTTATTGTCAATAAATGTTTGAGTTGTATATTGATTTGATATTCCTTGCATACCTGGAGTCATCTCAAAATTTTTTGGTCGTTTCTTTCCATACCGCTCAAGATAACAAAGGGGCAAGAGTAGATATAGGTCCCCAAAGTCCCTTCCAGCTCTAAATATGAAATTTGATGAGTTACCAATATCTGAAATGGTTAGACTAGAACTTCCCCTGACTTTGATTCATTGGAGAAACGGCTTTCCAGATCATGATGACCTTTATAAGAATCCAGATTGGAAATAACGGTAATCCTTTGCTACTTAATTGGGGCTGTGAGTTCACTTGTTTCAGTACTCCCCTCCACCAAACCCTTCTGACCTAAGAGATGAGCTTTAAGGCTTGCTGAGAGTGGAAAATTCATCACCTCATCATCAATCCCTGAAACATCCCTGACGTTGCTTTGTGAGGCTTTTATGAAGGAATAATAGCAACTTCATATTTCTCAAAAACTTAAATGTTGCCACTTTCCTCCAAGTGACTCTTTGAGGTAGGTAGGCCACAGGAGATTTCCCCCATTTGCTTGTGAAGAAACAAAGGTTCAGGTTTCCCTGGCATCAGAACTGAGCCTTCTGTCCAGGTCTTTGGATTCCTAGACTACGACCCAAAGAAAGAGACGGGGGACAATGGATAATTTTTGAAGCCCCCTCCCCCATTCTGTGCTATTATCTCGAGAGTTAATCTAAACCTAGCTACTTGCAAGTGTTCTGTCTGATATAACAAGTCCAAGGCATAATCTCTATTTTCCTCATTTCTCTTATCAGTAACTTATTTTCCTTAAACTAAAATAAAGTTGATCCCAGAAGGCAGCCATCTCAGGGCTCCCATGACAACCAAAAGACTTTGGAGAAGAAAAATGTTACATGGGGCCAAAAAGGGAAATGTCAGAGTTTTAGGAACTGAGTCTAAAAGACTGCTCCTCCTTGGTCTAATTACTCTGATATTTTCCCCCTTAGAAATATATTTTTCCATATCATGGCCAAGGAAAATCAGTAATCACCTCCAACTTGAAAGTGCATTCTAGGCAGAGAAAGAGTTTTTTCCATTCCCTCATGCACCTTCACCTACTGCTACAAGGTCACAGTCTAATACTTCTTACATGTGAGATTAAAACTCTTGGAGTGCTTGTTTTCCAAAAGTTCTGCTCTCTTTTTAACTTAAGCTCTTCACTTTTTATTTCAGCCTTTTTAAAGACTTTCATTTTATAATTTAATTTATTTCAAAAGATCAGAAAACAAATGCATAATGATAGCAATGATTTTATGAAGAGTCCCTTATTATATAGAAAAGGATGAATAGCTGAGATCCATATGGATCAAAATACAATGAAAAGAAATGAACTTTGTGCAGCAGCTTGAGAGATTGTGGGTATCCACAGGAAGGGACATCCCAACAAGGGCAAGGAAACACTAGAAAGAGAGGCTGAGGGCAGGGACAGTGACCAGAGGAGGCCCAGTTTGTGTGGAAGGCCAGGTCTGTAACCAAGAGAATAGCGAGACTTTGGGCCAGAGTACATTCAGTCTGCTGAGAATCAGGTGGGGGATGACAGTGGCTTTTGAGCTGGGGAAGTACTAGGAGAGAAGGGAGGGAAAAGTACCAGCAGGCCTGCTGAGGTTTTCAGGCTGGGAATGAGGAAGCTTCATTGAGACTGGAAGAAGGGAAGAGGTGGGGGAAGGCTGCTAGCAATTACACCAAGGTGGGGTGGAAGACTTGCAGGTATTACTTATAATAATATGGACAATTCTATAAGATTCAGTGAACATTTATTATTATTAATTATTAATATTACACATATTATTAAGTGCCTACTTATGCCTAGGCACCAGGATGAAGCAGTGCAATGGCTAGGGCACTGGGCCCGAAATGGAGAAGACCCAAGTTCAAATGATTATTTGAATAAATATGTATTATTTATTTATTTATTTATTAGCAGTGTGACTTTGGGCAACTCACATGGCCTCTGTTTGCCTCAGTTTCTTCAAGAGTAAAATGGGGATGATAGCAGCATCTTCTTTCCAGGGTAGTTGTGAAGAGCAAATCAGATAATATTTAGAAAGTGTGTATATATGTGTGTGGGTGTGGGTGTGGGTGTGTCCACACGCATGCGCACACAGAGCCTGACATATAATAAGTACAAGATACAACACTTTCCCTTTCCATTTCCCTCTCTATTCTGTCCAAGGCAACACATGGAAAATATGCCATGAGATCCACCAGCTGTCCCTTTGGGGCAAGAGCAGAGTTTGTTCACCATGGGGCGCTAAGAGGTGTAACTGCTACTAAACCTAGACATGGAACCATAAGCACAAGGTCACGGCGATGACTTTGAAGGAGTCCAGGGTCAGAGCGAGGAAAGTAGCAGAAATGTCTGCCATCCTCCCCAGAGCCAGCCTCCTTGACAGCACCCCTCAAACATATGTACAAACACAGTGCTCAATGTGACTCCCACTAATTCCTGAGGGAATTCTAAGACCTGTAATTTGGGGGGGGGGGAATCACCTTCCAGACTGGGCAAAGCAAGAAAATAGACCATGGAGGGGGATGATTTCAACTCAACTTACTTTCTCTTGGGAAAGGATTTGACTTCTAGTGATTTGCCAGAGGCTGACGCAGAGCCCGGCACAGAGAAGGGACTTAATAAATGCTTGGAAAGATGAATGAAATGGAGTCCTTTGGGGGCAACAAATGGCCGTGTGGAGATGAAGGGGACCAGTGAGTGACATTTGCTGGGATTTTCCGAGAGACTTTGAAAAATATTTCTCTGCTAATATTTGGTAGATTATTTCTTTAAAGAGTCAATGTAGGATTGGAAGTCAACGTGGAAATGAAAAAAATTATGGAAGTTTCTGCTCAGAATTGTTGCAAAAGCCAAGAAAGCAGCAGAGGGATTAGGAGAGCAGTGAGTTCATGACAAGTTTTTGGAAAAAGAAGGAAATTAATGATCTGAACACCGGAACCTGGTGGGAAACCTGACCAAGCTTCTAGAAAGGGCTGCTGCTGAGATGGCTGATGGCCTTCCAACCCAAACCCCGAGGGGACTCAAAGACTGCCACCCTGAAACTCTGGCAAAGGGTTTTCATAAAATATGGGGATGGAAAGGAAAGCTGTAATCACTACAGAGAGACCACCAAGTAGACAAAAGATGATATAGAGAACAGGAGCCAGCTGGGGCTTTGGGGAGAGTTCTGGTACAGGGGTTAGCAGAAGGTATGTAGAGGGAGACAGGAGGCACGCAGGCTAGCCATAACAGGAGGCAAAGAGCAGACTGTCTGGCGATGTTAACAGAACTCCTCCTGCATGTCAGAGGGAAAAGATGGAAAAGTCATCTTGCTTAAGTCTCAACTTGGAAATAAACTCCGACTGAAGCAGCTACAGGCATTTTTCAAAAACCGAGAGGACACAAAATTACTCAAATGTGGGCTGCCCAGGCAGACTTAAGAAGCTTCAATGTCGGGTGAGGTCTGGTCCCCAGAGAGATTTACTTGATAATCATTGATCAGTGTACTCATATAGTACTCTAAGAGTTCCATAGAGTTTTTCAGAGATCATCCTCATTTGGTCCTCATGAAGACCTAGAAAGGCAGTAGTAGAAAGAGTGTAAACTATTGGGCCTAGAGATAGATGAGGGAAGTGAAGCTCACATTAAATGAACCATTGCTAGCCCCAAAGCTAGTCAGTGCCAGAGGTAACACTGGAAATCTCCTGACTCCAAATCTGGTACTTTTTGACTTAAACTATCCTGTGTCAGCCTTCTGTATTTTGTCTGATAACATTGAAAAGATGTACAAAATATGACACAAATTACAATGTAGACAAAACTCATGGCTCTGCTACAAAATGTGTATATGGGGGAAGATAATAATAGGCAAAGGAATGTGAAAGAGGAAAGGGAGGAAATTCTACAGCATGGGGGAATTTGTCAAGGATCTCTGGCAAAGAGCCCCACTAGTTATATCTCTTTTCTGTCAGCGGGACGTACAGACCGAAGAGGGAACACAGCTCGGGGGGATGTGATAGCTGGGTGGGGGCTAGAGTGGAAAGGAAAAATTACTTTGAAGTTCTTGGAAGAGGGCAAGGAGGGAGCGAGAGCTCAAGAACAGATCAAAAGAAGTACCCCAAAATGTGATCCTATAGAAGCTGAGATTGGAGGATTCCAAAAAAGGGAAAGGGCCAGCATAAGGTCTAATGGAGTAAATAATTTTATTATAGCTTTTTATTGACAAAACATCTGCATGGGTAATTTTTTCAACACTGACCCTCGCAAAACTCTCTGTTCCAACTTTTCCCCTCCTTCCCCCCACCCCCTCCCCTAGCTGGCAGGTAGTCCCATACATGTTAAATATGTTAAAGTATATGTTAAATCCAATATGTGTACACATATTTATACAGTTACTTCATTGCACAAGAAAAATCGGATTTAGAAAGAGGGTAAAAATAACCTGGGCAGAAAAACAAAAAAGCAAGCAAACAATAACAGAAAGAGTGGAAATGCTATGTTGTGGTCCACACATGGAATAAATAATGAAGGCAATATAGAAAGAGAAGAATTAGAGGAAAAGGAAAGCATTGGGACCTGAATTTTGCAATGAGCCTATGATCCATCACATATAAAGCAAAGAAAGGTCAAGGGAATGAATGTGCTTGAGGGTGGGAAGGTCCAGAAATGCAAAAACATCTGCTCTGACACCGTGCAACTATAAAAGAATGTTGGCCACGAAGGGATCGGCCACTGGAGAAAAAGATTAGGAAACCACGTATATGAGGAAGGGGCATATGGGAGTGCCCTCCTGCAATTCCTTATGCCTCCCCTCATTACCACCCCCCCAAACTAAGCAAATCAGCAAATTATTTAGTGCTTAGGAAAATGAAAAAATCAGCAAATTAGTTCTGAGAGTATGCAAAGAGTAGGAGAAAAAGAATGAAAATTTCCTTTTACAAAGAAAAATGTTAAAACATTTCACCTCCCCCCAAAAAGAACTTTGGTATATGTGAAAAAAATAATTTTTCTAGGCAAAAAAATCTATGATTAAAAAGGAAAGCAGTTAAATTCTGAGTATAAAATTATTGTTTTACATATTATTCTTTAAAAATGTAAATATATTTTGCCATCCCCAAACCAAAGAATCACCTTCAGATATTAAGCTACTTGAATGATTAAATAAATGAATGATACATGAACAAATGGATGAATTAATGAAAAACTACTTAAAAATCATTTCTATGTTCCAAGCACCGTGTTAACTTCTAGGGATACAAATGTAGATACAAAAGTGAGAAAGTTCTTGGCTCCAAGGAACTGACATTTTAATAAGGGACATGACTTGCCAAAAGTGGCATCACTAAAATATTTTGGAAATACAGGTCAAGCAAAAAGGAATTTTAAAAAATCCATTTTTTTGGTATTTGCAGGTAAGGATAAACTCAGTTTTCCAAAATATGAAAGGCAGAAGTATAACACATGACAAAGGATTTAGTGGCTTTTTTGAGACAACAGAAGCAACAGCAGGAAAAGCAAAATGGAGGCACTCATAAGCAAAGAAATACATAAGCTATAACTAACCACAAAATATTTTAAAATGGCACTAGCAGGAAAGAATAATTAGAAAGTTCACAAATCAGGATCTATATATAGTATTTTGGTTGTGAAGCTTTTTTTTTTTTTTTTTTTTTTTTTTTTTTTTTTTTTTTTACAACTTAAAGAATTGTTTCATTGATGAAACTGCACACTTAATATGAGTCCCTGTTGGGAAATTACACATGTTCAGATACTCAAACAGATTTTCATCTACTCCTAGGCATTCATAACTAAATAA
The DNA here is from genome assembly GCF_902635505.1 of Sarcophilus harrisii. Taxonomy (NCBI): domain Eukaryota; kingdom Metazoa; phylum Chordata; class Mammalia; order Dasyuromorphia; family Dasyuridae; genus Sarcophilus; species Sarcophilus harrisii. The sequence continues at coordinate 65,854,104 of NC_045432.1, forward strand.
TTAAAGCAGAACATCTATTTTGAGAACAAATGATTAATGTTATGAATTGAAATTAAAATATAACCCTAATCAATAACAGTTTGGCTATTATTCTTGCCTGCTGCCGATGTTGACAAAATGTCAGGGTTGGAAAGAACCTCAGAGACCATCGGATCTTCCTAGGACCTGAGGGGAACTAACCATCCCCAGCTCCCGGTCACCTAGCCTCCTAATAAATCTCAATTTTAGAGGTGGTCACCGTTCCTGAATTTATCCCCCAGGAAGAAAATGGAATAATGCTTTGGGAAACAAGGGTCCTTTGAGTATACCCCACTTGTGGTAGCAGCGCTGTTATACTTAGGGGCTCAAGAATCAACATGGCTATAGACCATGTCACAAAGAGCTGGCAAAGAACTGAATCAAGGCCGGGCATCTCGGTGCCCGATGTCCTAATCCCAGCCTAGCTAAGTTTGGAAAGTCTGCCATCAGGTCATAAATCTTTCTGACCACACAAACTCATGCGACTCAAGTGGCTGTACTGGCTGAGACCTGGAGCTCAGGCAACAAAATTAACGAGGAAGTCTTCAGTGAAAAGATAGAACGTGATTGTTTTTTAAAGTCTGTGTGATATCTTCCCTGAGGCAAAAATCTTTTGAAATAAGGACCTATGGAAAAGTTAATATGAATAAGCACATATGTGAGTGTGTGTATTCATAGTATATGAATATATATGTATTCATATGTATGTATATATGTATACATATGTATATGCATATAATATATATATATATATAGTTATATTCACACATACACATATGCATGCACACCCTCCTGAAAGCAGAAGGATGAATTTAATGACCTCAAAAGTTTGCTCCTAGGCTGGAGTCATCCCATAATCTTTGATGTAACCAGTGTGAGCTGAACAGGCAGCTAGCTCTGGTGTCCCCAAAGGTTAATCAGATGCATAAACATATCATCCATAGAGAATATGGTTTGAAATTGGGTGGTCTGAATCTCATTTTTAATTTGCATGCACTTAAGGTGCTGAATTGTACCCCCGGGGCATTCGCCATCCCTCAGAAACAATTTAATTATATTTGGAATTTGGTTTAGAAATCTCCACGGTATATTTAAAGGCAGATTACTAAGCACATAATTAAACCTGTTCAGTGTGTATGTCAACTCACTTAGAGAGAGTGGAAGGTGGTGCACGGATGCTTGTTCCATGCTAGAACCATGCTGTGAGCCAGAGTGTTACTGCAAATCCACATCTAGGTATTCTGCCCACTGGCTACTTTGCTACATTCACAGAATGGTTCAAAGGTCAGAAGGTGAAACTTGTGTCTGCACGTTTACATGGTAAATTTCTTGGGAGCACGGTTTGTTTTGTATTTTTTTCTCTAACGCCCACACCAAGTAATAAGTATTTAATAAATAATGAAGGACTGAAACAACTCGACCTGAAGACATCCTTGGTTCCTCCCAGTTCTCGCAAGTTTCCTAGTTTGGGAGCTTACAGTGGAGGAGAAAGACTTAAAATGCTCTTTGTCAAAGTCCTACCCAGTGGGGTCATTGTGTCACAGTGGGCGGGTGGAGAGATCTGGAGTCAGGAAGTCTTAGATTCAAATCTCATGTCTGTTCCTTCCTAGCTGGGTCACCCTGTTCTTGTGACTTCATTCCACAGTGTCTCACGGTTTTTTCTGCTGTAGAATGGGAATAAGAATAGCCATTTCTCAGTGATGCTAAAAGGTTTAAACAACTGAATATAGGGAAAGCATTTCATCAACTCCTAAACAGTGTAGTAGTCTCAGTTTACATTGTTTTCAACTAATGATTGCACAGGTAGGGATAGGGATCGGTCCAATGATGTCACTGATCTAAGAAACATCCTGGGTGAGAAAACCAATAATGCAGCTGAGCACTCTCTCTGCTACTCAGAGTTGCCCTTCTGGGCAAGTAAGAGGCAAAATGCTTTGCCCCCTTCTGTATATATGTATGTGCATGTGCATGTATGTGCGTGCAACTTGAACCCAGATGTTTATGGTATCTAAGGTCATCTCTCTATTCATGCTCTCTCTAGTTGTGGTTCTAGCTGGGTATAATTTTTTTAATCAGCATCAGGAGGTCAAAGTACCAAAGGATGCTCATCAGAAACCTGCTCAGTAGACAATGAATCCGTGAAGGCCATGGAGAAGTAACAAAAAGAAAGGTCAATAAAAACTGCTCAGAGGGTGTCTACGGTTTCTGGACCTACAGGTCAAGTGTTATTTCACTTTTTAAAAAATTTCAAGTTAAGACTGATCATCTATTTGCCTTTGGCAGATACCTTCAGATCATTCTGTTTAGATTCGTTTGTTTTTTTTTTTTTTTATTTCACCCAGAGATGGTAGATCTTTACAAATTGCTGCATTTTTAAATTTTTCCTGTGCTTTTTACACAATTATAACTCCTCTCAGGCATGCTTTGTATTTGTTTTATTTTTTAAATTATTGGATCACACAGCCATCAATGAAACATTTCAGTATTTAAGTAATGAAACCTATGAAATTCAAATCATCAAGCAGCTGTTTAAAAGAATCAGTTCTAAGGATATAGATAGCCTAGGCAAAAATATACCACCACAGGATTCAGTTGGCTAATTAGAAGCAAGCAAGGAGAACCAGTGGGATGTGGTATAAAATGGGCCTTCTCTGAAAAGAATTCAATCTCTCCCTTCTTTTTCTACTTAAGTTCAACTCATAAGAAGCAGCTTAAAGTCAAACTTCTAAGAAGCTTCTTTGGCCTAAGTCCAGCCTGAGAAATTCTTAGATTCCTGAAACATGTAACACTTAAAACAGCCTGATGAGAAGTGAATACACATGCACGGACGTGATGTTCAAGGACCAGGGTTGTACAACTCTGCCCAAAAGGGCTCAGAGGCTCTCAAGATGCAGTGCTAAAGACCCAAAAGAAAATGATGCTAACGGCCAATTGGTCACATGGCAAATGCATCAGGCAACTGAGATTTTGTAAAAGCCAGGGGAGATCAGAGCAAGGGAAATAAGATCAAGGGACTACAAAAGAATTCATCTTCCTAGAAGAAACCTGTCTAGGGCACTAGACTAAAGAATCTTTTTTTTCATCAAGCCATTCTCTAATTGAAAAATGGTCAAAGGATATGAACAGACAATTCTCAGATGAAGAAATTGAAACTATTTCTAGTCATATGAAAAGATGCTCCAAGTCATTATTAATCAGAGAAATGCAAATTAAAACAACTCTAAGATACCACTACACACCTGTCAGATTGGCTAAGATGACAGGAAAAAATAATGATAATTGTTGGAGGGGATGCGGGAAAACTGGGACATTGATGCATTGTTGGTGGAGTTGTGAACGAATCCAACCATTCTGGAGAGTAGTTTGGAACTATGCTCAAAAAGTTATCAAACTGTGCATACCCTTTGATCCAGCAGTGTTCCTACTGGGCTTATATCCCAAAGAGATTATAAAGAAGGGAAAGGGACCTGTATGTGCACGAATGTTTATGGCAGCCCTCTTTGTAGTGGCTAGAAACTGGAAACTGAATGGATGCCCATCAGTTGGAGAATGGCTGAATAAATTGTGGTATATGAATATTATGGAATATTATTGTTCTGGAAGAAATGACCAACAGGATGAATACAGAGAGGCCTGGAGAGACTGACACGAACTGATGCTGAGTGAAATGAGCAGGACCAGGAGATCATTAGATACTTCAACAACAATACTACATGATGACCAGTTCTGATGGACCTGGCCATCCTCAGCAATGAGATCAACCAAATCATTTCCAATGGAGCAGTAATGAACTGAACCAGCTACGCCCAGAGAAAGAACTCTGGGAGATGACTAAAAACCATTACATTGAATTCCCAATCCCTATATTTATGCCCATCTGCATTTTGGATTTCCTTCACAAGCTAATTGTACAATATTTCAGAGTCTGATTCTTTTTGTACAGCAAAATAACGGTTTGGTCATGTATACTTAGTGTGTATCTAATTTATATTTTAATATATTTAACATCTACTGGTCATCCTGTCATCTGGGGGAGGTGGGTAGGGAGTAAGAGGTGAAAAATTGGAACAAGAGGTTTGGCAATTGTTAATGCTGTAAAGTTACCCATGCATATAACCTCTAAATAAAAGGCTATTAAATAAAAAAAAAGAATCTTTTTTTCTTTATTTTTCTTAAAGCTTTTTGTTTTTCAAAACATGTGTGGACAATTCTTCAACATTAGCCCTTGCAAAACCTTGTGTTCCAATTTTCCCTCCCTTCCTCCACCCCTTACCCTAGATGGCAAGTAGTCCAATATATGTTATACATGTTAAAATATATGTTAAATCCAGTATATGAAAACAGATTTATACAATTATCTTGCACAAGAAAAATCAGATCAAAAATGGAAAAAAATGAGTAAGAAAACAAAATGCAAGCGAACAACAGCAAAAGAAGTAAAAATGTTATGTTGTGGTCCACATTCACTCCCCACAGTCCTCTCTCTGGGCACAGATGGCTCTCTCCATGACTAGACCATTGGAAATGGCCTGAATCATCTCATTCTTGGAAGGAGTCATGTCCATCAGATAAACTAAAGAATCTTAAAAATAAGAAGTATGTATGTATGCTTGTAAACGTGTGTCTATGTATATCTACACATTATATATGTACATATGTGTGTATGTTGGATATGTGTTTGTGTATATATGTATAAGTACATATATGTGCACACATACAGGTATCTGTGTATGCTGGGGAACAAGAGACAAGAAAAGAATGGAGGGGAATGTTACTGGGGATGATGTTCAAAGACAACCGCATGTCTTCTGTTCTCTCACCAACAAATACTATCAATGGATCAGGAGGGATAGAACAAAGGGTTAGGGAGAGTTGAGAGCAAGTACATGTATACATAGATGCACAGGGATGGAAGCTGTGAGTTAATTACCAGATGAGGAAATTTATTATAGCAATACCGGTCACTATATTCTTTGCAACACATTTATCACTTATATAATCACATGAACATAGGCACATGTGTGTATGGACATAGAGGTTAGTGTATAAAGAAATACATATGTGGGGAGAGAGAGACAGAGAGACAGACAGAGAGAGAGAGAGAGAGAGAGAGAGAGAGAGAGAGAGAGAGAGAGAGGAACATACACATAGGAGAAAAGCCCAGCACCTGCCAACACCTGCTAAGCAAGTTGTCACAAGGAAGATGGGAAGGGGCTTAGATGATTTCCACATGACCCAACACAACCTCCCCCTACTCATATTTACATCTCAGACTATGAGACTTCTATGTTCTGTGGCCCCACCTCATCTCCCTTCTGAGGTAAGAAGAACAGCAAGAGGCCCCTTCTTTCTTTTGCCGTGGGGTCTCCCCCAAAAGAGCAACATCCATCTGGATCAGCACAAGGCCACTTGCACCTGCTGCTTCCACATTGATCTTTCAGCTACTACTTGTAAATGCAACCCTGTCTTGCCTGTCCTCAAAAACTTCCCAACTTGATCTTTCTATCCCCATTAACTATTGCCCCATGTCTCTTCTGCCCACTGTCCCTAAAGACCCTGCAAAGCCCATCTACAATAAATACCTCTGCTTTTCTTTCAACTATCTTCTTAACCACTTACAATTTGGCTTCTAACATCATCGTTCAAGTAAAACTGCTCTCTCCAAAGTTACCAGTGATATCTAAAAAACCAAATCCAATGGCCCTTTCTTAAGCTGCATTCTGCTTGATCTCTACAACCTTTGGCAGTGTTGGTCACCATGTTCTCCTTGATGATTGCACCAAACTCTAATGATTCTCAACTCTAGAATCAAATGTGAAATGACCTGTTTGGCATTCAAAGGCCTTCATGACCTAGTTTTGCCTTCCACTTATAAGACATTCCAACTCTGGGTCCCAGGAAGTTTCACGAGCTATCCTCTATGACTGGAACACTCTAGCTCCTCGCCTTCATCTCCTGGCTTCCTTCAAGTCCCAGCCAAAACCTCATCTTCTACAGGAAGCCTTTTAGTAACCTTCTCTCTTTTAGTTGTTCCCTATTAATCCTGGATATAACTGGTTTGTAGAGATTGATCCACTCATGGTGAGCTCTTGGAGAGCAGGAACTGTCTTTTGCCTGATTTAATGTCTCCAGGGCTCAGCACATTGCTTGGTGTATAGTAGGCCCTTAAAAAATGTTTACTGACTGTCTGACCTATGTTCCTATATAACCTTAATGAGCTAGCTCAATGAGTTTAGTTCATCAGTTTTGTCCAGATACCTTCCAGGATTCTAATGTAAGTGGGATACGTTGCTGTACAGGATGGTTATGATCTTTTTAAAGAGCTTGGAGAATAGGAGAGGCACTATAGGACTGGAGATGGCTCTGTCCCAGTTTCAAAGAAGGGAGAGTCTATAACTGTAATACAAGTTTTTGAAGGGAAGGTAAAGTTGCCACAAAAAGATTGGCTGAGGAAGGCAAGAAGATAAGATTAGATATCCCAGGGAAGAGCACACTTATGAAGGACACGATAGCTGTCTTCAAATTAGCTAACTAGTGAAAATGCAATTAGATTTCTTTTTTGGCCTAAGGGAAGATCTACAAGCGATGATTAGATGTTCCAGCAGAGCAGATAAGTCTTTTATTCAAGGAAAAACCTCCTTTCCATCTCTCAATGACAGTCATCCAAAAGGGGAATGGACTGCCTCAGGAGAAAGCAGATTCTTGCTTTTCACTGGCAGTGTTCCAGTGGAGCTCAGATGGCCACCATTTCCATAGATGCTTGCTCAGGCAGGGGATGAACTGGGCCATCTTGGCAATTTCTTCCAGTTCTAAAATTCTGTAGTGGACTGGCTACCATATCCCCCCCAGAACTCTGAGTCCCTGAGAGCAGTAAAAGAGAAGGCAGGCAAAGGGGAGTCTCTAAAGAAAACACTTAAGGGATGGGATGTGGAAGATGAATTGGTGAAAAACATGCATTGAGAGGTCACCCAGGCTGACTAAGAACTGGGAGAAGACAAAGAACTGATGGAGCATGAATGCAAATTGCAGCACACTTTGTGTTGACTTTCTTTCTCTTTGCTTTTCTGTCTGTGTTTCCTTTCCCACCATGAGTGATTTAGAAATAAGATTTGTATGACTGCCCAGGCCATACTGCTTGCCGTGTCAGTGGAGGGTGGGCAGGAGAGGAGGGACGGAAGGAACTGGGAACTCCAAAACTTTTGAAAATGAATGTTAAAAAATTTTCTTACATCTAATTGGGGGAAAACAAATGATTAAATAACCAAGAACTAGGTGAGCAGAGAAGCCAAGGAAAGAAAGAGTATCAAGAAGGTAATAGTGGTTACCGATGCTTAATGCCATACAGAAGTCAAGGGGGACGAGAACGAGAAAGACAGCAATATTTAAGTTTATACAGTTATAAGATTTACAGCTGGAAGAGACCTCCGAGATAATCTATTTCAATTTTCTCATTTTACAGATGGGGAAAAAAACATCCAGGAAGTTTATGTAATTTCTCTAAGGACATAAAGATAATAGAAATCAGAGACAAGATTTGAATTAAGGTTCTCTTAGGAGATCCTAGGCAACTTTAAAGAATGCAGTTTCATCGGCTTCATCTGCTTTTTTTTTTCCTCAGGTCTTCTCATTTCTGCACAAGTCTTTATTCTTACACTTTCTTGCATATTTCATGCTTTACATGAATACAAAAAAAGGTCACATTTAACAGCGATGTTCAAAGTGGAGAAAACATTCTAGGGTTCCAAATTGATTTCTAGGTGTTCTGAGAAGGTAGTGCAATAACCTACACCTATGGTCAGACTTTGGAGTTTGTACTGAGCTCCCACATGGAGCTTTTCAAATTGCATACAATGTAACTTCACACTGTATTTTTAAAAAATCCTTTTTATCTGCAAATGGCTTCCTCTGAGATCATTATGTCTTCCATTAGAAATTCTTAGATTCTGATCTCGTTACAAATAACATTTCTGATATCCCCGAAGAGAAAAAAGGCTGTGGTGTAATTTGAGAAAGGGAGAAAACCAGAAAGATAAAAGGTAGTTAATGAAGTAATTTGGAAACAATTTCCTTTAAATGTCATTAGTAATGTTTTGTCATTTAGGCATCTTTACAGCAACATTTACAGAAACAAATACCTCTCTCTGTTTGCTTTTCAAATTACTTTTCCTTGAAAGCTGAGGTTGGATAATCCGGGGGGTTTGGTTTGGAAATGACCCCTGATCTGTATGCCATTCCCACTGTGAAGGGGTTAACCGGAGAGCCTTTATCATCCCACCGGGTACCACCAGCTCCAGGAACTAGTCTAACAATCCCCCCAATCAGAAAAAAGGGACATTTTCCATCCCTAAGTCATTATTAGAAATATCCTGCAACAGTGCATTTTATAAAATTTTAATGAAACCAAAGGAGAGATGACAGCCCCTCTTTATCCCGGAACACTTTATCGGTGATACTGATAACAGTTCCACTTGCCTAATATTTTCAAAGTGCAAATCACAGAATCGGCATAATGGTGAGGTATCCTTGGAACAAAGGGCGGGGAGCACTTCAGCTACCTGGCCACATGCCGGGAGCCTCCCTCCACTAAAAACAGGGCAGCTAATAGTCTGTACTTGTACCTCACTGACAAGTCCAGTTCTCAGAATGATGAGGAACAGGGAGGAGAAATGTTCAAATGGACCTAATTTACATGTTGACAAACTGGTCAGTGAGGTGGAAATAATAGGACCCTCAGGAAGCAGGGATCATGTCATCTTCAAATTTCTAAAAAGTTAAGGAAGAGAATACAGAGCATGGTCAGATGAGGTATCTACCTACCTACCTACCATCTGAGGTATCTACCATCTGAGAATTATCTTTTCAGGCACGCATCTTAGACTTGACAAAGAGAGACTTCATGTACCAGGGGAAAATTAGGTAAGATCTTCAGGCCTAAGAGTCTCCAAATGGAAGATGACTGAAGAGAGATAGGAAGCCATAAATAATGAAATTCTGACAACACCATAGCACTGCAAACGAGCCTAATAAAGAAGCAAAAGCAAAGGATCTAAAGAAAATAATGTGGTTGCACAGGGAACTCTCTTATGAGCTCCCAGATAAAAGAGAAGAGAGACCCAAAACGAGGGGAATAGAAAAGACTGGCCCAGTACTGAGAAAATAACGTATCTTAGGAAACGTACATACCATCTGAGGTATCTACCATCAGAGAATTATCTTTTCGGTCTTCTTAATCTTATCAGAAGCAGTCAGGTGGCACAGCGGAGAGACTGTTGAGCCTGGAGTACGAAGGACCTGAGTTAAAATCCAGCTTCGGACACTTACTAGCTGTATGACCTCGAGCAGGTCACTTAAGCTCCTTTGCCTTTGCCTCAATTTATTCAACTGTAAAATGGAGGCAACAACAGCATCTACATCCTAACGTTGGTATGAATATAAAATGAGAAGCACTGTGCTTGCAAAAGAGTAGCTATCATGCAGGTTCTGGCTATCATTACCATTAGAACAAAAAGTGTGATTTCAGTCTGTAAGAATTTTTTTGAGTGTGTTTTCTTCAAGGTAAAATTGTAAGGAGAGGGTTCTGAGAGCTCATTCATCTAGAGTGACATGAGTCTTGGAAGAGTACCTGAACAAGGAGGTATGTTGGCAACCTGCCATCAAAGGCCTCTTGCAGCTCATACAGTTACCTAAGAGTTGTAGCTGTCTCTCATCTAGAAAGTAAGAACTTAAATCCAAACTCTGCACACCAGTTTTGAAACAGAAAGAGAAGCAAGTCTATTGTTGTTATACTGATATAAGCCATAATGCAAAAAAGCGAGCCACAGGACTGCAACTACTGGCCCTGTCCAAGTCAACATTTTTTAATCGATGCCATGGATGAAGTTGTAGATGTCATGCTTATCAAATTTGATGATGGCACAGTGCCTGTGAATGTCATTAATCAACTGGGTGACAGAATTCGAATTTTTAAATATCTTTGGGCTAGAAAAATGGGTCAAACTTAATGAGAAGATAAAAGTGACAAAAATCAAGATAATTGTAAAGTCCCAGGCTCAGGATGAAAAGATCAACTACACAACTATGGGACTGAGTTTAAGAGAAGATCATGGGGAAAAAGACAGAAAGATTTGAGATTAGCAATTAAATATCATGCAACAAATGCTGAAAAGTAATTCTGTTTTCTTTCAGGACCACCTATATATCCATTCAGTGATAAAGGTCCTCTTATTTTGACCAAACCTGTGATTTCATCAATGTAAATAAGTCCAGATGAGAAAAATTCCTGAGATTAGTTGATCAGTGGAATAGATTAGGTTCAAGGGATAAAACAGTCAACAAATATAGCAACCTAGTCTTTGACAAACCCAAAGATCCCAGCTTTTGGGATGAGAACTTACTGTTTGATAAAAATTGCTGGGAAAATTGGAAACTAATATGGCAGAAACTAGGCATTGATCCATACTTAACGCCGTACACCAAGATAAGGTCAAAATGGGTTCATGACCTAGGCATAAAGAATGAAATTATTAATAAATTAGAGGAACATAGGATAGTTTACCTCTCAGACCTGTGGAAGGGGAAGGTTTTTATGACCAAAGCAGAACTAGAGATCATTACTGATCACAAAATGGAAAATTTCGATTATACCAAACTGAAAAGTTTTTGTACAAACAAAACTAATGCAGACAAGATTAGAAGGGAAGCAATAAACTGGGAAAATATTTTTACAGTCAAAGGTTCTGATAAAGGCCTCATTTCCAAAATATATAGAGAATTAACTCTAATTTATAAAAAATCAAGCCATTCTCCAATTGAAAAATGGTCAAAGGATATGAACAGACAATTCTCAGATGAAGAAATTGAAACTATTTCTAGTCATATGAAAAGATGCTCCAAGTCATTATTAATCAGAGAAATGCAAATTAAGACAACTCTAAGATACCACTACACACCTGTCAGATTGGCTAAGATGACAGGAAAAAATAATGATGATTGTTGGAGGGGATGCGGGAAAACTGGGACATTGATGCATTGTTGGTGGAGTTGTGAACGAATCCAACCATTTTGGAGAGTAGTTTGGAACTATGCTCAAAAAGTTATCAAACTGTGCATACCCTTTGATCCAGCAGTGTTACTACTGGGATTATATCCCAAAGAGATTATAAAGAAGGGAAAGGGACCTGTATGTGCACGAATGTTTGTGGCAGCCCTTTTTGTAGTGGCTAGAAACTGGAAACTGAATGGATGTCCATCAGTTGGAGAATGGCTGAATAAATTGTGGTATATGAAAATTATGGAATATTACTGTTCTGTAAGAAATGACCAACAGGATGATTTCAGAAAGGCCTGGAGAGACTTACACGAACTGATGCTGAGTGAAATGAGCAGGACCAGGAGATCATTATATACTTCAACAACAATACTAGATGATGACCAGTTCTGATGGATCAGGCCATCCTCAGCAACGAGATCAACCAAATCATTTCTAATGGAGCAGTAATGAACTGAACTAGCTATGCCCAGAAAAAGAACTCTGGGAGATGACTAAAAACCATTACATTGAATTCCCAATCCCTATATTTATGCACACCTGCATTTTTGATTTCCTTCACAAGCTAATTGTACAATATTTCAGAGTCTGATTCTTTTTGTACAGCAAAATAACGTTTTGGTCATGTATACTTATTGTGTATCTAAGTTATATTTTAATATATTTAACATCTACTGGTCATCCTGCCATTTAGGGGAGGGGGTGGGGGGGGTAAGAGGTGAAAAATTGGAACAAGAGGTTTGGCAATTGTTAATGCTGTAAAGTTACCCATGTATATATCCTGTAAATTAAAGGCTATTAAATTAAAAAAAAAAAAAAAAAGAGAAAAATTCCTGTATCCAACACTGATCAATGATAGGTTTATGCAATATGTAGTCTTAGGGACTAGGCAGTACGTGTCGGAGGCTATCTTACAGTCAGGCCTTCCTGATTTTAAGGCTGGCCTTCTTTCCACTTCACAATGATGCTAATTCGTAGCGGAAATAACAGTAGTACTGGTTGTCTTTTACAGCAAACAGTCTTTTCATTGTATCTATGGGTTTCAGATAACCCTTTTCCCCAAGGAAAAGAAATGTTCAATGTTTCACTTGGAAACAATTTAGCATAATTTGGATCTGTAAGTTAGAAACTGGACAGCTAGATCAGAGAAAGTTCTGTCTTGTTTTTACTTTGTAAAAACTAAGAAAGATTTCATATCTGTGCTTACAATGAAATGATCAGGATTTAAAATGATCATGATAAGATAGAATGCCAGATCATCATAAAAATTATTATTATTATTTTTTGCTGAGACGATTGGGGTTAAGTGACTTGCCCAGGGTCACACAGCTAGGAAATGTTAAGTGTCTGAGGGCAGATTTGAATTCGGATCCTCCTGACTTCAGTGCTGGGGCTCTATCGACTGCACACAAAAAATTCTTTAACAGAAATTATATTAAAGTTTTACAGTTAGGTAGAAACAATCGATGACAATAAGGGGATGGAAGGGATCTTCACTGATGGCAAATTCTTGAGGAAAAGAAAAGATCCAGGGGCTTCATACCAATCAAATTGGCAAACAATGTGAATAGTCAGTCTTAGAGGGATTGTGCAAAGACAGGCTTAAAGTCATGCTGCCAGGGCTGTGAAGTGATCCAGCCATTCTAGAAAGCAATTTACAATTTAAATAAAAAAGTGACAAAAAATATCTGTACCCTCCTGATTAGATGAGGTGATTCCGGGATCCCATTGATAGCCATATACCCTAAGAAGGACCTCATATATACCTAAATAGTTACAGCAAATCTTTACATGGTAGGAGAAAACTGGAAACATTAATTCAGGAAGGGATAAATATAAGAAGACCCTAGATCCTTTGAAGTATCAAAATATATCTCTATCTTCCTACATATATATCCATCGATAGATGGATCTGTACTTTTCCCTCTCTCCTCCCTGTATAACATTCTGAAGGTCGCTGACTTCTTTTTATCATGGTAACAGCAGTAACTCACACAGTGACTTCCACATAATAGACATCTTATAGATTTTCTTTCCCTGAAGACCTATGATCTCCCTGCCACAAACTGCAAAAAAATGAGCTCATATGGGAAGAGCACATAGATTGAGACCCGATTGACTAAGGGTCTACCCCATGCTTATCAGATGGGCAAAGTTAATGCTAATTAACAATGTTTCGTGTACAAATGGCAATTTTCCACTTTGCCACAACAGTTCTGCTTGGTTTCAACTCCATGAGACATCCTGTCCGTGTACTGAGTATCAGTTTCCTTTTTTGGATAGTCTTTCTCAGTCAGAGGGCAACTTCCTTAAAGTCAGGAGCTGTCTTTTTCTTATTTGTAGCCCTATGTTTATTGAATTAAATTGAAGGTTGAAGTGGCTTCGGGAAAAGGAGAGGAAAAGGAAAGGGAATAACCATTTATAAAGCACCTACTATGTGTAAGGCACTATGAAAAGGATGTGTTTTTTTTAAACAAATGCTATCTCATTTGATCCTCACAACAACCCTGTGAGGCGGGTGCTATTATTCTTCTCATTTTACAGTTGAGGAAACCAAGTAAAACAGACTTTCCTTGCTCAGGATCACACAGCTGGGAATTATGGAATTAGTTCAAATCTGAAGCAGCATTAGAACTGAGGTTTTTCTGACTCTAGGACTATGGCTTTATTCACTGTGCCCCCAGTTGACTCAGAATTAGTCACACTAATACACTGAGAGTGGAACTAGGAATTGGCCTAGTTACCTTGGAAAACAATTGGGAACTATTTCCAAAAAGTCATTAAACTATATGACCTTTGACCTAGTGATACCATTGCTCATTATATGCCCCAAAAAAATCAAAAAAAAAAAAAAAAAAAAAAAGAAAAGAAAAGAAAAAGAAAGGAACTCTTTGTACAAAAATATTTTAGTGGCTCTTTCCAAGGTAGCAAAAAGCTCAAACTTAATGGAATTTCCATCTATTGAGGCATATTAATTAAAGGGGAATATCGTACCACAAAATATTATAAAATGGACCATTTCAGAGGAAATTAGGAAGACTTTGGAATGCTGAGCAGGGCAATAACATAGCAAAATCCTTGTAGATCAAAGATGAAGCATGCTAGCTACCTTCTGCCCCAGCGGTGAGAGATTCGCCATGCAGAATGGCACATAGGATTTAGGACATGCTCGACGTGGGAAATTTTTTATCTGACTGGGCATATTTGGACAAGGGTTTGCTTTTTGTTATTGTTTATATGAAAGGGGAAAAAGGAGAAAGGGAAAATAAATATTTATTATCATGGGAAAATGATAAAATAAAATTGGAGGGAAAAGACAAGTCAGTATTAAGCCTCGTAATACCTTCAAAGAGCAATACATATACACCCTCTATGAGATAGCTTGTCATCTTGGGGAGGGGTCAGGGGAGAGAGGAAGGGAGGGAGAAAAAAATGGAAATCACTATCTTACAAAAGTAAATCTTGAAAACTACCTTACATGTAATTGAAAAAAATAAAGTACTATCAAGAAGGGGAAAAAAGAAGAGCAAGACATAAATATATATGCCAAATAAAGTAAAAAGAACATGAAGAGGAAAAAGGAAATAACTTCCCCAAGCTAATTCCTACAGAAAAGCAACAGAAAGACCAATGACCACTTCAGCATTCCACCAGATAGTGCTGCCAGAGCACTTCATGCACTTCAAGTTTTTTTTACTGCTTCTCCACCTCCCCTTGACAATGATCCTACCAGTAAAGTCATTTGTGTCTCCCTTATCAACATATAAACCCCTTGGAATTAGGACCTGTTTCATATAGTCTGTCCCAAGATTATAGCACACTGCCTGGCATACAGTAGGTGCTTAAGAAATAACTTGTTGAAATGAGGTGATTCAAGCCAATTCCAATAGACTTGTGATGGACAGAGCTGTCTGCACCCAAGAGAGTTCTATGGGAACTGAGTGTGGATCACAACAGAGTATTTTCACCTTTTTGTTGTAGTTTATTTGCTTTTTGTTTTCTTTCTCATTTTTGAGCTGATTTTTCTTGTGCAGCATGATAATTATGGAAATAAGTACAAAAGAATTGCACATGTTTAACCTATAGTACATGCTGTCTAGGGGAAAGGGGAGATGGGGAGGGAGGAAGAAAAACAGGTAACACAAAGTTTTGCAAGGGTGAATGTCGAAAACTATCTTTGGATTTTGAGAAACAAAAAAGCTACTATAAAAGAAGAAATGCTTGTTGAAGGATTGAAATGGTGGAAAATTATGAGCAGAAATTCTTAAGAAATTAGTGAGAAGTAGTAGAATGGAAAAGGGAAGTTCATAAAAAAAAGCAACTTTTGGTAATAATCAGTGAGGTAAGATTGCTCTGAGAACAATGAAAAGAGGGCAACAAATGGATGCCTCCAGCACCTCTTATTGAGAGGAGTTTCTGGGATGTGTCTAACTCCAGTGGCATGGGCAAAAGAGAGAAACTGTCTATGAATGAAAAAGGGGCCCAACATCCCCCGGCTTCTTCCTGCACTATCTAGAATAGAATGGAAGGCACTTGAAGCAATAAGTCCAAGTGAGAAGGTGGAAAGAAGCCCAATATTCCCAAATAACAAGAAAGGAGCTAAGTGATAGGAAAGGAGTAAACATTTATTAAGCACCTAGTGTGTATCAGACACTGTGCTCAATGGTTTATGAAAAAATTATTTCATTAGATTGCCTCAACAACCCTAAGCAGTCAGTATTATTTTCCATTTTACAGGTGAGGGTTGCCAAAAAGAGGTTAAATGGCTTGACTCGGATCGCACAGCTGGTAAAGGAGGCCACACTTGAAGTCTTTTTGACTTCAGTCGCAGCACCCTATTTGACCGCACCAATAAGCTGTCTTAGGTAAACTCATTTTGTAATTTCTGTGACATGGTACCGATTAGCAGGCAGAAAGGGATGGCCATCACTCTTATGTGTCTGTGACACTAAAAAAAGATGGAAGAAGACAAAGGAGAAAGACTTTCAACAATCTGGCTGAGGGAGAGATCATGTCTTAGCATAGTGCCTCTCCTTCACCTCAGAGCAGCCGAAATGCTTCAGATCTTAGAGTAAGGGCCAAAGAGTAAAGAAGCAATGGAAAAGACCTCCTTAGGAGGAAAGTATCAGAGAACAAACACCAGAGAAAATGGTCCCCCGATCAAATAACAATGAATAAATTACATGGTACCAATGCAAAAATCCATCATGAAAGGGAAAGTGTTACAATATAGTATCCAAATAGCCCAGAAATGGTAACACAACAAACATAAAAGGCTCTAGAAGAGAGATAAATATGAAGAAATGAAGGATGCAAAGTAATTTTTCATTGAGGACATATTTTAAGAAAGAAAAAAGGTGATAGTGATTTTGGAACAAAAGCTAAAGACTCTACAAAAGAATAAACTCTGACAAAGCTAATTGCTTAATGAGAACCCCCCCAACACAAAAAGTATAAAAAGAATACCTAAATAAAACAATAGCAGCAAGTTGGAAGATTTGAGATCTTTCCAAGCCAAGGAAATTCAGATTACATAGAGGATACAAAAAGATAATGGAAGGATTTTAGATAATCCAGAACATAAGAAGACTTGCTTGGTTTGGGAATCTCTACAAGGTTAATTGAGGGGCATGAGAAGAAATTGGGGTGAATTCATCAGATGAGATAGTGTGACCATGTTAGAGAGAATGACAAGTAGAATTAACCAAGAACTAATAAAATTCTCTTTTTCACATGACAGCATGAGACAGTGGAAAAAGTGAAGGGACCCGAGTTCAAATTCTTGTCTTGTCACCTACTACGTGTGTAAACTTGCATATGCAACTCAACAACTCCCAACATCAGTTTCCTCCTCTATAAAACAAAGGGCTTAGACTAGAAATAAAAGAACAACATCTAGATCTATGATCCTATGACCATGAGGTAACCCAACTTCTCAAAGCTTTATGCAGTACCATTACATCAGTGAAATCTTTTGACCCCATTCAAATGCATTTATGGAATCAATAGACCAAGATGCCAATGAATTAAATATATTTTTACAAAATTAGAAATACTTATTATTGGGGGCAGAGCCAAGATGAGGGAGAGCAGACACGGCTTTCTGTGACCTCCTCTGAGTTTTCCTCAAATCAGCAAAAGATTAAGCCTCTAAACAGGTTTTGGAGTGACAGAACCCACAAATATTTGGAGTACAACAAATTTCCAGAAGAAAATACTTTGGAAGAACTTAAGAAAAGGTCTGTTTCGATCAGGGAGGGAGAGAGGCTACCAAGCCCAGACTGCAGTGCAGGGAGCCGGGATGGGGAGCCAGGGCATGGAGCCAAGGTGTTTCAGCATGCACCCCTAGGGGAATCTTCTGTGAGCCTCTTAGGCTAGTCTATCCTGTTTGCAACCTGGTGGTCAAAGAGGTTTTCTGAGAGACACCCAAAAACCAATACAAAAGGCAAATTGTGAGCCTCGGAGGCCTAGAAAAACACTGGACCTGGCTGTGCTTCCCTAGCCAGAGAAGTCAGCAGAACTGCCCCAGGCAAACTGAAGCCAGTGTCATGCCTTTGCCTTAAAAGCAGACCACAACCTTTAAAAAACAGTGAGCAAAAAAGCAAAATAGAACTCTGACCATGGATAGCTTTTATAGAGAAAGAGAAGAAAAGACCCCAAACCCTGAAAATCCTAAAAGCAAGCCAGCTCCAGATGAAGCCCCAAAGGGTGATAGAAATTTTGGTCCCCCTCTCACAAAGCTCTCTTGGAATAATTCAAAAAGAATCTTAAAAGAGAATTAGAACAAAAACGTGGAAAGAAAATGAGATCTTTGTAAGGGGGTATGGGAAAGAAAACCCAGAAATTATCTGAAGAAAATTCCTTAAAAATAGACTTGATGAATTGGAAAAAGCATATAACTCTTTACAAAATAGATAAGGAAAAGAAATCAATTCATTGAAAAACAAAATCTGTGAAATGGAAAAACGGCAATAAACAAAACACTTCATATACAAGTTCAACTGGCCAAATGCAAAAGGAGATTTAAAAAGCTAACTGAAGAAAATAATTTACTAAAAATTTGACTTGAACAAATGGAAGTGAGTGCCTCAACGAGACTTCAAGAATCAATCAAACAAAACAAAAAAGTGAAAAACAATAGAAGAAAATGGAAAATACCTCATTGGAAAAACTGACTTGGAAAATAGATCTAGGAGTGGCAATCCAAGAATTATTTGACTTCCTGAAAACCAGAATAAAAAAAAAAAGAGCCTAGACATCATCTTTCAGGAAATCATCAAGGAAAACTGTCTTAGAACCAGAGGATAAAAAAGCCATTGAAAGAAGTCACCAATCACCCCGGAAAGAGATCCCAAAATGAAACCTCCAAGGAAAATTTTAGCTAAATTTCAGAGTTATCAAATCGAGAGAATATATTGCAAGCAGTCAGAAGGAAACAATTCAAATATCAAGGAACCACAAGCAGAATTACCTAGAACCTGGCAGGGTTCAATTTAAAAACTCAAAGGGCATGGAATCTGATATTCTAAAAGGCAAAGGAACTTAGATTGCTGCCAAGAATCAACTATCCAGCAAAATTGAACATGATCTTTCAGGGGAAAAGATGGTCATTCAGTGAAACAGCTGAATTTCATCTATTTCTGATGAAAAGACCAGGGCTGAACAGAAAATTTGATCTTCAAATACAGAACTCAAGAGAAGCATGAAAAAGATAAAAAGGAAAAAAAAATAACTTTCTTTTAAAGTTAAAAAGCTTATATCCCTATATGGGAAGATGACATGTTTAATCTTGAGATCTGTATCTCTGTTATGGGTATAATACAGGGTGCAGGTATAATTTGATTTTATTGTGATGATTTACAAAAGAATTTAGAGGAGGAACAGTGATTCTACTGAAGAAGGGGGAAATGGAGTTAAAATGAGGTAAATTACATCTCATGAGGAGGCAAAAAAGAACTATTGCAATTGAGAAAAAGAGGGAAGAGGTATGGCCATTGTGCACATCTTATTCTCATCAGAACTGGCTCAAAGAGAGAATATCAGTATTTTTATATATTACCAACAAAACCCAGCAGTAAGAGATACAAAGAGAAATTCCATTTAAAATACCTATAGGTAATGTAAAATATTTGGGAGTCTATCTGCCAAGGCAAAGTCGGGAACTATAAGAACACAACTACAAAACACTTTCCACACAGATAAAGTCAGATCTAAACAATTGAAAAAATATCAAGTGCTCATGGGTAGGCTGAGCTAATATAAATGACATATATAATAATATATATTAACATAAATAATAATGAGCTAATAAAAATGACAATACTACCTAAATTAATCTACTTATTCAGTGTCATGCCAAACAAATGCCTAAGAAATTATTTTATAGATCTAAAAAATAATAACAAAGTTCATCTGGAAGAACAAAAAGTCAAGAATTTCAAGGGAATTGATGAAAAAAAATCAAATGAAGGTGGCCTAGTTGTGCCAGGCCTAAAACTATATTATAAAGCAGTGGTCATCAAAAGCATTTGGTATTGGCTAAAAAAGAGAGCAGTCGATCAGAGGAATAGGTTAGGTTCACAGGACAAAATAGTCAATGAATATAACAATCTAGTGTTTGCCAAATCCCCAAACCTCAGCTTTTGGGATAAAAACTCCCTAGATGACAAAAACTGCTGGGAAAATTAGAAACTAGAAAGGCAGAAATTAGGCAGTGACCAACACCTAACATCATCTACCAAGATAAGATCAAAATGGACTCAATATTTAGACATAAAGAGTAGCATTATGAGCAAATTAGAAGAGTAAAGTATAGTTTACCTCTGAGATCTGTGAAAAAGGAATGAAATTGTGGCCAAAGAAGAACTGGAAATCATTATTGAACAAAAATAATTTAATTTTTTTTGATTATATTAAGTTAAAAAGTTTTTGTACAAACAAAACTACTGCATTCAAGATTAGAAGGGAAGCAAAAAAACTGGGAAGACATTTTTACAATCAAAGGTTCTGATAAAGGCCTCATTTCTAAAATATATAGAAAATTGATTCAAATTTTAAGAATTCAAGCTATTCTCTAATTGATAAATGGTCAAAGGATATGAACAGATAATTTTCAGAAGAAATTGAAACTATTTCTAGCCATATGAAAAGGAGCTCTAAATCACTTTTGATAAGAGAAATGCAAATTAAGACAGCACTGAGGTACCACTACCCACTTCTCAGATTGGCTAAGATGCCAGGAAAAGATAATGATGAATCTTGAAAGTGATGTGGGAAAACTGGGACACTGATGCATTGGTGATGGAATTGTCCAACCATTCTAGAGAGCAATCTGGAACGCTGCCCAAAGGGCTATCAAACTGTGCATACCCTTTGATCCAGCAGTGTCTCTATTGGGCTTATATCCCAACATGATCTTAAAGGAGGGAAAGGTACTCCCATGGGCAAAAATGTTTGTGGCAGCCCTTTTTGTGGTGGCAGAGACTAGAAACTGAGTGGATGCCCAACAGTTGGAGAATGGCTGAATAAGTTGTGGTATATGAATGTTATGGAATATTATTGTTCTGTAAGAAATGATCATCAGGGAGTTTCAGGGAAGCCTGGAAAGTCTTACATGAACTGATGCTGAGTGAAATGAGCAGAACCAGAAAATCACTGAACATGGCAACAGCAAGATTATATGACAATCAATTCTGATGGATGTGGCTCTTCTCAACAAGATGATTCAGAGCAGTTCCAAGATTTTGTGATGAGGAGAGCCATCTACACCCAGAGAGAGGACTGTGGGAAATGTGGGTGAATCACAACATGGCATTTTCACTCTTTTTGTTATTGTTTGCTTGAATTTTGTTTTCTTTCTCATTTTTCCCTTTTTGGTTTGATTTTTCTTGTGCAGAAACATAATTGTATAAATATGTATGCATATAATGAATTTAACTTTTTTTTTTTTTTTTTTTACCATTTTTAACATATATCGGATTATTTGCTATCTAGGGGAAAAGGTAGGGGAAGGTGGGGAAAAACTAGAACACAAGGTTTTGCAAGATTTAATGTTGAAAAATTATTCATGCATATCTTTTGAAAATTAAAAAGCTTGAATAATAAAAAAGAAATACTTATTACTTCTTTGAGAGAGAAAAGAACTTAAGAAGATTTGTTAAGGTGAATTGTGACTATTTTTTATCTTAGCAGATTTCAATTATGCTTATGAAGTGGGCAGCTTATTCCTTCCAATTACCCCCCTGAATTTGGAAACATAAGCATCCCTATACTCATTTAGCAGGTGAGGAAACTGACAATAAGAAAGATTGAGGAACTGGTCCAGGGTGGGGATAAGAGTTGTAGGATTGGAACCCCGGTCCCCAGTTCCCCAGCCAATGGACTTCTCACTCCATATCTCCTGCTTCAGCAATCTTGCAATCGGTATTCCAAGCCTATACCACTAGAATCTAGGCAGATGCTTTCTTAAAGAAAATAAAATTTGAGGGAATAACTCATTAAAAGAAATTTTAATTGGTTTAACATCCACATGGTTATCTATAGGAAAGCAGAACTGATTCCAGGAATTCAATTTCTCCTGGAAGGAAATTTTGTGGAAATCACAGAATTGGTTGTTTTCTCTCAGGTGTTCATAGACAGGCAGCTAACTAGCCTATATTATCCTCTGATTAGATCCCTCTAGGCTGCCTACATTTAACTTTTGCTCCAGGTTGTATCAGATGAAGGCAAAGTGACCCAGATTGTATGGACATGAGGGAAATGGATTGCTGCATTATGTCAGGGCTTTACACCATGGCAGTAAAACTTTGATTAATAAGAAAGTAAGAAAAGAGAAATTTCAATTTGCCTGTTTTCTAGCCCTATACCTCCATTTTCTTTTGCATTGTGGAGGAAGAAAATAACAAGCTCATTTATTCAATCATAGCACCTTCAGCATATGTCCAGTTTTACTCAAAGTACAGTTCCATTCAAGCTGGAAAATCCTATAAACTTAATGATCCCAATCTCTTGTACCATTTGAATAAATGGCAAGTTTTAACGGAATGCAAGGGAATTTGTGGAAAGGTTTCAGGGGGTCTGTGAACTTGAACAGGGAAAATACAGCTCTAATTGTATTAACCAGTGATTCCCATTATAATCCTATATATTTGTATGTATTTAAAAACATTCTAAGAAGGCTTCAAAGGCTTTGCCAGACTGCCAAAGGAATCTAGGACACAAAAAGGTGAAGAAGCCCTAGAACAGAGATATTCCTTTACAGATATAACTGGTGATGAGAATGATGAATCAAATGTTCTGAGAAATCACAATCAGAGGGTCCTTCTAAGGCAAGAATATAGATATTCTGGCATGATTCTCAAGACAGAGGCTTAAAGCCAAGTAAAAGGTTTTCTGATTTCTCTATTACTTCCAAACTGCATTCCAGTTGATTGTAATTTTATTATCTTTTTGCAGCATGAGATGATTTACTTCTGATATAGGACATCTTCTCCTAAAAGAAAAACCAAGGCTGGTCTTCCTCATTGATTATGGTGAGGCACTTTTTCAGTAATAAAGATTTTCTCTGGGAAATTTTGCTACACTCAAATGTTCAACGAAGAGAAAACATTTGAAACTCACTGTATTTGGATACCAAAAGCTTAGCATGAGACTCAAGTAAGCCTAATCAAATGACGATCCAGAGATGAAAGCAGAAGGCTACCATAGAGATGTAAATAGAACTCTCAGTGTTTCTATAATAATCTATTCTCATCCTTTTATGACCATGAAGATAACTTATCCCAGGCCGTGAACACATCAGAATCTGATGTGCGCTAGTGAGGAAATGGAATAAAACAAAATTGTGAAGAAAAGCAGCAGGTGATCAAAATATATAGAGAAGCTAACTGTAATGAAGATAAAATTTTAAACAGATCAATTTGAAAACTACTTCAGACATAGGAAGAATCAAAAAAGTAATATGACCGTGTCCCATATCCCCATTAAGAGGTGGCCACAGCACTACTGAAAACTATCAAATAATAGACTTTCTCATTTCTCCAAAATCTTGATGAGAATGCTCTAAGCATGTAGTAAGGATATTCTCATGGGAAAATATGAGAAAAAAAGACAGGTTTTTGCAGATGACTCCACCCCTGATTATGTTTTCCTAGTAATACATCTGAAAATAGAAGCTCTCGCGGCAAAGAATAAAGAATCCAACTCTATTTTTTTTTTTGTTTGTGAAATATAAAGAAGCTTTTGGCAAAATAGCATAAAATGAAACCTTAACTGGAGTTTTTCAACATGGTGTCTTTCATGTCTAGCTGTGCCCTCCCAAGAATTTGTGATATATGCAACTGTAGAGATCATACTATTATTCAGTGGTCTTCTGGAGATCAGTATCAAGTGACACATTAAATAGGGAGATAGAATCATCAAAGATCCTTAACTCTACCAAGTGGGACAGCCATCACAAAAAAATATAAAATATAGTAGCTAAAGTGAGGTTCTGCAAGTACTCCTACTTACAAAAGATATTGTATTGCTCAACCTCCAAATTACTAGAGTACTTTCGCAGAAATCCGTAGCCCTAATGAAAGAGACTGAGCTACCAATCCACACAGGGGAAAAAACACACAGGTATAAAAAAAGAATACTCCTGGAATAACTAGCAAGATGACTGAAGAAGTGGTGGTGTGTAGGCAAAGTTCCTGTCATCTAAAAAAAAAGTGAAGAAATAAATGCATCAAAGTTAGAGCAGCACAAATGAGGGACAGGGGCAAAAAGGGGAGGGGAGGGGAAGGCAGAGGCAGGGAGGTAGGAGAAGGGAAGGAACAAGGAGAGAAGGGGTAGGGCCAAGGAGTAGAGGGGAGGGGAGGGCAGGGGCAGGGAGGAGAGGGGAAGGATAGGGACAAGGAGGAGAGGGAGGGCAGGGAAGGGAATGTTGGTCATGGAAAGTACTGACTAGTATAAAACATGCAAAGAATTGGGAAATGAAAGGAGATTAATTATTCTATAGACAAATGTCATTGATGCAAATCAATTAGCATATTAAGGAGGTCAAGAGTCTAAAATCCAGCTTAGATAGCAAACCTTTACTTGTTCAGTTGAAGAGACATAGCAACTAAGGACATCTCTATTTTAGAATAGAAACTATTAAAAAAAACTTAGCAAGAAAGATAATGGAACACAACAGAGTAGCTCATCTCATAAAACAGCAAGAAACACTGGAGAGAAAAATCAGTTTAACAAAACTTTAGTGAACGATCCAGGAAAGCAAAGTTATCATGACTTTGTATAAGTAAGTACAAAACTAGGGGCAGCTAGATGGGGCAGTGGATAGAGCACCAGCCCTGAAGTCGGGAGGACCTGAGTTCAAATTTGAACTGACACTTAACATTTCCTAGCCATGTGACCCTGGGCAAGTCACTTAATCCCAATTCCCTCAATTAAAAAAAAAGAATAAAACTGAAAGGGAACAATGGACAAAGGAAAGATGAAACTAATCTCAAAACGTTTAACAAAAATGTCTTTTTAGCACCGAGGCTAGGGGAGCCAATATATATGAACTCTAGCACGGCAATTCCAGATGTCCTTATGGAGGGGATCTACATGGCACCAGAGACAACAAAAGTGGGTAAAGCAGCTAGATTAGAATAAGGATGCCCAAAGGTCTGTAATGAAGACAAAAATAATTGTATGAAAGTGAAGAATTAATTCTCAAGGTACTTGAAAGAGGACGCAGAGCAAAGACATAGAAATATTGGGGCCCTCATTAATATAAAAAAGTTAAGTGACTAAGAGGATATCAATACTGAGCTAAAAGGCTATTTTCGCATATATTTGACATTTTTATAAAACTAATCCACACACACATATGTGCACTTTGAAGACTTTTTTTGAAGAGAATATGAGAAAGGAGTAGGTAGGCTATGGAAAGCTGTACTGTACATCTGTACCATCATATAAGTGATTAAAAATATTGAAAACACAAGATATCATCATCCTTATTGTTTGATCAAACACAGTATGTGACTTAGGAGACAAAAACATCAGCTTAAAAGCTTTCCTCCAAGATATCTCTCACACATATTTATGAAGTATGCAAAATTTCTTGAAAGATGTAATGACAGATAGAAACATGTTAATAAACCCTTTAATGATTAATGTCAATGAAAGTATAAAATAGGAAGTCATATACTCACCAAGTCTGTTTGCCGGTGTCATGGAGGAGGTCCAACACACAATTCAAGTTTACAAAGCGTTACATAACCCTTTGTAACAGGCTTTTTCCACATGTTCTTATTTATGAATGACTTTGTTCTAGTCCCATCAAGTTCCAGAACACTGTCAAGTTTCCTAGAAGAGATCCATAATCACTCAAGAGCATTTGACCTTGCTATCCAGATAGGGAAAAACAAATGGATGAGGGTATCTCTTTTCCAGACTGTGATATGCACCTGGATATGTGGATGGACAACCTAGAGGGCTCATGCATCAATCTCTCATTATCTCTAATACATGCAACCTATCTGAGGAGGGGAAAGTAAAAAGTGCATAAAGATTTGAGCAAGGGATTGTGCAGAATGACTGCCTTTGGGAAATTGCAAAGGATGCAAACTTCTCCCAGAAATAAAGACCCTGCTTTTCAAAACACTCTAGAATCCATCAAGTGACATGGTATGCTGAGTCACAGCACCTTAGAATTTCCTTGCCAAAAAACAATAATTCAAAGTACCAAAAGGGCAATGGAGAAATCTATAGTGAGGATGAGTGGGCCTTTAGACATTATAAATGATGAATTATGAAGGATAAGCAGAGAAACTGACGTCAACCAAGAAATACCTGTTTGAAAAAGAGAAGTGGTCCCAGGTAAAAGTGAAGGGTAGGTGGTGGGTCCCGTGCTCCATGGTGCAATTAACTGATGATATCAAGAGAGCTCCAGGAAGGTATCCATAGGTGGTCTTTCTGTGGTGACCTTTGGGGAAGACACAAACAAGAGACATTAAGACATGGATGTCTGTCATTAGAGGAATACATTCATTGATGCTGTAACTAATCCATTTGAATATACTGGGAGTTTAAGCATTTATGGCTTTGTCAAATGCTTTAAATATAGTATTTTGTTGAAGCACACCTTACTAACCCTAAAAGGATGGGATTTAGAGAGGGTTAAAGGATTTGCCAAAGCCACACAGCAAGCATTAGACACTGGATGCAAACTGGGGGATCTTCCTAACTCTTAAGTCTCACTAACATTCAGTCCATGGCACCATATCATTTTCACACTTGGGCTTTCTTTGTTCCCTATTAAATACATTTGTTTCTTTAAAAGTTGTCTTATTGACGTCCTTTATTTTTATATCTTAGTACATTCCAACTATATCCCTCTGCCACTGCATCGAACTCATTCTTGCAGAAAAACCATAAAACAATTGATAGATTGATCACATGTGACAGTGCAGGCAATGCTCTGTTTAGTTGGTTCGTCCACCTCTTAGCCAAAAGGAGGGAGGAGTATTTTAAGATTTATTCTTTGGAATCAAAACAAATCAGTATAATTTCTTCACTCTTAAGCTTTGTGGACTATTGTCCGCAGTCTTAATAGCTGTTTTTCCTTGCTGCCCTAATCCTGTGATATTATCAATTATTAGGAAAAAATAAATAAGTGGAAATTATTAAAATCTACAATCATCCATTTCAAATCTTGGTAGGAAACAGCCCAATTTAGCCATTTTATTTGATACATATCCTTATTCTTTACAATAGCAGCAGCAAAATTGGCTACGTAATCCCTCCAACCTAAGACAACAATCATACCAGAGAATTTATAAATTCCCCTTAATAACATGTCTTAGCCTATAAAGCTATTCCTTACCACATGCCTTGCATGTAATTATTACACATTCACACCAACTGAAAAAAAGTGGATACAAATTAATTTCGTTCAACTCTAAGAGATGCACAAAAAAATCACGTATTATGTTTCAAGGAATTTTAATTAAATCTAGATAATGGAAAAATAGGGTATGCCGGCAGTTTTAATTGAAAGATCACCAGCTGGAGAACACCAACACAGGAAAACAATCAAGAAGGCACTGAGCTATAAATTATGGAGCTAAATAAACCAACATTTATTTCACTATTCCGAGTCTTAGACTTCTCTGATATATACAGTAATTCAAACACACCGAGAAGAAAAGTTTTTAATAAGGAAGTTGTTGGTGTTGTTCAGGTGTTTCTCCTCCTCATGACTATATGGGGTTTTCTTGAGAAAGATACAGGAACAGTTGGCCATTTCCTTCTCAGGGTCACAGTTAATAAGTCTCTGAGACTATTTTTGAACTTGACTCCAGACCCAGTGTTCTATCCACTAAGCCACCTAGGTGCTTCCTAATAAGAAAGTGCTAGTGAATAAAGACATAGAGGAATGGTCACTGGCACATCAAACCGTTCAGTTCAATTGTTTTCAGTCACATCTGACTGTTTGGGACCTCATTTGGGGTTTTCTTGGCAAAGATACTAGAGTAGTTTGCCATTTCCTTCTCTGGTTTATTTTACAGATGAGAAAATTGAGGCAAATCAGCTTAGATCTGAGCAGGTCAGATTTGAAGTCAGAAAGATGACTCTTCCCAACTTCAGGCCTACAGCTCTATCCACTTCAGCAACACCTAATTTCCCAAACATAATAACAACAATGTATTTGGAATTGAAAAAGAATACTGCAAAGTTACAAAGAACAAAGTTGGCCCCACAGAAAAATATAAAAAGATACCTTCCCCTAATCCTTTGCAAATATGGAGGTCTTTAAGTGTGGAGCATTGCATATACTGTCAATTTTTTGCTATACTGATTGGTTTGACTGTGGCTGTTATTGTAGTTTTTCTGGTCTTATTTTTAAAATACCTGATTCTGGGGGGATGGAGAAGAGAGAGCTACAACAGTAATGTAAGGCGATGGAAACCCAAAGGCTATCAATAACTCTTTATGCTAAAAATCTCATGTAATAATGGTTGATATTTGATAGGATAAGTTCATTTTCCTTCTTGGTAAAAATAGATTTTCATTAATATCTTTTGTTTTTCCATGGTCAATATTTTCACTGTATCCATCTCCCTAATCTCAAAGAAGCATCCCTTATTACAAGGGGTCTCGAGAATTTTTTTGCATTGTGGATCCCTTTGACAGTGTGGTGAGCCCTATGGACTCTTCAGAAAAATAGGCCTAATGAATAAAGCAAATGGATTGAAAAAGAAAGCAATTATATTGAAATGCAATTATCATCACTACACACACATATAAATGCATATGGTATTTTAAAACCAATTTTGTAGACCTCAGGTTAAACAGTCCTGCTTCTTAAAAAAGAATGTTTTTTTCTCATACGAGATGCAAGGTTTAATATACTTTTAAAAATTTATGTATAACTTAAATACAAAATTTTTTAAAAATTTAAAAAGACAGAAAAAGGAGAAAATAAAAATGACTCTTGTGCTCAGAACATCAGGAAGGATTCCAAATATGTAACAATCATTTTCCATTTCAAGAAAGCACATATAATCATAGAGGTGAATTTATTCATGACTGCCCATCTTTTCTTTGCTTCCCTGTAGGTTATTTTTTTGTTCTCTGCTTGTACTTTTTACTTTATTTTCCTTCCCTTTCATCCGTCCCACCTTCCCCAAGTAAACTACATGCACACATATGCACATATATTTATATATAAACATATATATATATATATATATATATATATATATATACACACCTACATACTAGGCATACACACATACATATATATGCATACAAAGACATGCACCTAAAACAATATTAATAGGGCTGGAATATAATGTAGTTTTCTCCCTTGATTGAATTTTTAAATTTGATTTTTTTTTTGAGATCAATGATTGCTATCCTGATTTTTTTCTAATAAATTCTACTCCTGTTCATTGTTATTATTTGTATATATTTCTGGATTCCTATCACTGCTAATTCTTCCACTTTAGTTCTACTCCTTAACTTGTCTTGTCATTACTTAACCTCCCCCTACTAATGGATCCCTCCCTCATCTTCTCCCCTTACCTTTTTCCTCCATCTTAAACCCATTGCCATTAATCTACATACCTTATTTCACTCCTGTTAATCTAAAGACCACTTCTATACCCCAATTTATCTCATCCTACCCTTTCCCTCTCTCTTTAACCTTTTCCCATTAATCTACACACCTTATCCCATAAATCCCCCTAAATCTACATATCATTCTATATCTCAATTTATCCTTGCCCCATTTTTTATAGATTTTGGAGGGTGCTAGTGAAGTCCACCCCAACATCTCAACTAAGCCTTGCCTGACTCTGGAAGCTTAGATAACAAAGTACAGCAAAACTCCTGGGGCCCCAAAGGAAAACTGTTATTTCACCACAGCCCACATGACTTAACCTACCTGCCCTCAAGGTTAACATGAGACATCCTCGTGGTCCCATGCAAAAAACCCCTATAGGTCTCTATTGGGTGAATGTGGAAAATATATCTTAAATATATGAAACCAGCCTTTGATGTTGACTCTTCTATGTTAAATTTTGACCTCAGGTTTGTTGGAGGCAAAATACTGACAATTTGAGATTTCAGGGAATGGCCAATTTTCTTTCATTCCATATTGTATTTATTTTTGCTGGATATAATCTTTTCAGCCACAGGCCTAGTTCTTTTGATTGTCCATATATAACATTCCAGGACCTGTGGTCTCTTAATAAATCCTGTACAATTATAATTCTAGCTGCAGTGTGATTGAATTGTTTATTTTTTGTTCCTTATAGAATTTTCTCTTTGATTTGGGTGTTTTGAAATTTGGTAACAATCTTTCTCTGTGTTTTCTGTGTAGTATCTCTTTGATCTAGTGACTGATAGATTTTGGTATTTCTCCTTCCCCCTCTTGTTCTATCAATCACTTCAGTATAATTTTTAAAAATTATTTCTCCTATGATGGTGTCAAGGTTCTTTTATTGTTCACAGATTTCAAGTAGCCCAATCATTCTGATATTTCTTTTTCTTGACCTGTTCTCCAGATTTGTTTTTTTTTTCTTTTTTTAATTAAAGCTTTATTTTTCATACTATACACATGGCTAATTTTCAACATTCACCCTTACAAAACCTTGTGTTTTACTTTTTTCCTTCTCTTCCCTCCACCCCCCCCCTTCCCTAGATGGCAAGTGATACAATATATGTTAAAGGTGCAATTCTTCTCTACACATTTCCTCAATGAGCTGCCCAAGAAAACCCAGCAGATCTGTTTTCCTTAGGTTTCCTATTCTGCTCTGTTTTCTTCCTTCTTTACATTCTGCTTGTTATTCTGGGTCTCTTATAGCTTCACTGCCTTCCCCTTGCCCAATACACATGTTCTTCTTTTGAGACTCTTATCTCCTTTCCTAATGGGTTCTTTTCCCCTAATCTTGTTTTTCTCCCTCAATCTCTCTCATCTGACTTTTTAAAGTCCTTTCTGAGTACTTTGGCTAATGCTTTTAGGGCAGGTGACCATTTAACTACTCTCTGAGGATACAAGAAGCTTTTTTCCCTTCAGAATTCCCCTCTTATTTAAAGCCCCCTTCCTTATTCCCATGCTAAGTTTCTATGGTGGTGTTCCTCTTTGTCTGCTCATTTGCTTTCATGAAAACTATCAGTGCATGTACCCCTAATCCTAGGGGGTGCTTCTGACCTGGAACCCCAAACCCAGCCCTCCCCCTCCATCAGCCAGCAGCACCCCTGCCTTCCTCCCTCCCCCCCCACTTCTGCACTCACCGGCAGGCGGGCTCCTTCTGGCCTGGGTCCTGGCTCTGTGGGTGCCAGGTGTTGCTGATGAACTGAGGCTGCCTCAGTCTGCCCAGGTTCAGCCCCAAACCTCGCCTCTTCCCCTCCCCAAACCCCTTCCCCAGAGACGAAAGTTTGTGCGGGATCAGACTGAGGCTTTCTCTGAGACCTCTGGGTAGCTCCGGCATTAGCCACTTGTTTGCTCTTCCTCCCAGTTAAAAGCTGTCCTGGAGTCTTTCTTCTGTGGCTTGACCCCGAGGCCCTCTGTTCCAGGCCAGTCTCATTTCTTTTTCACCACCCTCTGTTTGCCCCGAGGCTCAACTTTGTTTGGTTTGTGGGGGAAAATCTAGAGAGTTTGAAACTTTCTGACCTACTCTGGCCATCTTCCCAGAATTCTCTCCAGCACAATGTTTTAAAAAATAAAGGAAGGGAAATAAAATTCAGCAAAACTCTTCAATAAAGTCCATTTTAGTGACTATTCCATACTGAGGTACCACTCCCCACCTCTGCAAAGGAGTTGGGAGGAGATGAATTCTTGCATCTCCACTTTGGGGCCAAGCACGTTCTTTATAAATGTGCAGCCTTTATCCTAAGTTCTTTGGGAAGATGTCATTTTCATTTATCCTGTCCTAGTCTTTGCTTATACCGTTTGTTTTGCTTATTTTACATAAATCACTTCATGGAAATCAGTCCATCTTTCCTGTACTCATCATATCCCTTATTTCTAAAAGCTCAGTCATATTCAGTTACATTCGTGTGCCACATTTTATTTAACCATTCCTCAATAGATGGTCATCTGCTTTGTTTCCAGTTCTTTGTTATAAATATTTTGGTGTACACGGGGTTTTTTCTTCTGTCGATGATTTCTTTGTGGTATAATACTTAGCAACAGAATCTCTGTATCAAAGAATATGGACATTTTAATCACTTTACTTATATAATTCAAATGTGTTTTCTAGGATGTACATAAAAATTCACAATTCCACCAATAATGTATACATGTAGAAGTGTCAAACTCATGGCCCTTGTTGCAACTGACCTACAAAACGGAGAAGTATTGTACAAACTGGATCAGAATATAATTAGGAAGTACTTAACACAATAAACAAATTAGAAAATAGATAATGGTGACTTGTGGCTTTTTTTTTTGCTGAGGCAATTGGGATTAAGTGACTTGACCAGGGTCACACAGCTAGGAAGTGTTAAGTGTCTGAGGTCAGATTTGAACTCAGGTCCTCCTGACTTCAGGGCTGGTGCTCTATCCACTGCGTACCTAGCTGCCTGTGATTTGAGGCTTTTACAGTCAGTATGCAGGCCATAGGGATCTATTTCTATTTGATTCTGATCCCACTACATTATCTGTTTTTCCACAACCCCCCCAACATTGCCTATTTTCATCTTTTGTCTTCTTTGCCATTTTGCTGGATGTGAGGTGAAACCTCTGGCCTGTTGAAATTTGCATTTGTCCTGTTAGTGATAATTTGGAATATTCTTCAATTGTGTCATTAATAGCTTTAAATTCTTCTTTTGAGAACTGCTTGTTCATATACTTTGATCACTTATTAGGAAATGACTTTGGGTGTTACATCTCCTCTCTCTATATGTGGGTATACATACACATGGATATGTATACATATTAATACATATATAATTTAATATATACACATCATCAATATATATATCCACACATCCACAAGGCTTCTAGTCATCATCCAACTCCTGCATCAGGAGAGCTTTTGCGCTTTTGAAGTAGTATATGCCAAGAATGGGCACTGTGATGAGCAAATCCGACTTCAACTGAATCTGTACAACTACGGCTAGGCAAAAAGCAGACCATATCCGGGATTGTTAACTCCGTCCTGGGCTATCATTCCATTTGTTGTCTATTGTTGTTGAAATCTTCAAATAAGCACCAACTGGATGAAGATGTCTAAGTGTCTTCACAGTTCCTTTAGCCTAGAGCCTCAGAAGACTAAAAAGAGAATACCTACTATATTTCCTTCATGTGCTACCATGATTACTTATCTTTGCTCACATAGGGGCAGGTATAACAGGGCAGGGCAGGGTACTAAGCAATCTTTTGGGGATATGCTAGAAATCTTCAAGCCCCAATTAAATCTGGTAGAACCATATATACCATCAATCATGGAATGCAATGGAGTCTTTCGGGTATTACAGGAAAAAGCAAAATGAACTAAGACTTGGAAAATGGAATGAAGGCCATCTTAGAGTAAAGAAATCAAATTGTTACTTAGATGAGCATATCATTATCATATGCTCCATATTTAAGGTCATCCAAAAATCTCCCCAGCACCACACTAAGCAAACAGTCAGCCAGCTTTTGTTCTATAACTACAGAGTGGATTACCTTGTGTCAGGGGGATCGCAGGAAGGATTCAGATTGCACTTGACACCCACTGAGCTTCCAATTTAGAAATCCTGTAATTCTGTGCCCCGGGCACGAGTTCTGATTTCATACTCCATAATCATTTGATTTAGGGGCAAGCCACTTATGTGCATGACCCCTCTTTCTTCACTTGTTAAATGGTGTTAATAAGCCTGGGGTCTGCCAGTTTTCCAAGGTCAATGTGATTTGAAATAAAGTAAGTGCCTGAAAAACTATAAAACTATGACAAGGGGTAATTATTATTATTCACTTGTGAGTTCAGACAATAACGTTGTGGATCTATTCAAAGTTTTTACAAGGAAAGATGAAACAATTTTATGGAAGCTTTGCCACTGCTGCTGCTGCTATTGTTTCAACTGATGTGTGTGTGTGTGTGTGTGTGTGTGTGTGTATAGTGATGAATTTTCACTGAAAGAGTTTTTTCTATTTTGTGTCACAAATTTTTCTGTCAGAACTTACAGTCCATCCATCATTTAAAGCTTTAAAGAACTTCCTGGGGTTGAGAGAGCTGAACTGATTGATCTATGTTCACACAGATAATAAAGTCAGGCAGGATTTGAATCTGGTCTTCCTAGGTCTAAGCTCAGCATGCTGAGTCTATCCAGTGGGCCCTGAAGCCTACAGCCATGGATCAGATTCTCAGTTTCCTTAAAGCTTGGATGACCTAGAGTATTACCCCAGCTGTCTGATTATATTTGTTTATTTTTGTATTGCTTTTTAAAAAAATAGGACGTTTTAAGTAAGTGGCTAGATCGGCCATATGACTGCAAAGCCATATTTTATTAACCAAAGGTTAATTACTGCCATGTTCATGATACGAGGTTGGCGATATATGCTTTATTCCCTATCACTAAAACCTTGTGATTCTGTATTTACATAGCATTAATTTTCCAGTAGCTCATTTCTTGTTGGCCTTTTGACTAAACTCAAGCAAAAAACCATCAGTCTGGAGACAATAGAGTGCCCTAGCAGATGGACTCAATGAACTAATAAAGCCCTTTCCCTCTCTTTTGATCATCTCTTCATTTCTTTAAATGTAAAAGATATTGAAACATATGGGCCCATTTGTACTTTAGATGAAAGCATATGTTATGCATGAAGCAGTAATACATTTGATTGGAAACACAACACACCACACAATTTTCAGCTCTTCTACATTAGCATTGAAGATTGTAGCATAAACAATCGGAGAGCTTTTACTCTTTATGGTGTGTGTGTGTGTGTGTGTGTGTGTGTGTGTGTGTGTGTGGTGGCAAGGGCCCAGGTTGGGGGGGTCTTCAGTGAACTTTGCACTAACAATGCATTTACCCCTTCATTAAAGTGTGCACCTCAATGTTGTCCTTCAGTCAAAAACCGGGGGATTCTGTCATCTGATTCATTATTGATACAAAATAAGCTGTTAAAGCCTACTTACATATGGTAAATAATAGATACGTAAAAATCTCATTATACTATTTAAATGGGCAGCTTATCCAGTTGGCAGTGATGTCCCTTCCAAGTAGTTACACTTCCTGGATTCTCCTGGGGAGATTTACCATCACTCCGCATGCTGGCTCAAACATACTAGGGTTAGGATTAGGCTAATCGGAAGGCCCTGTAAGGAAGACAGCGAGGGTAACTCAGTGGAGAGTGTCCTAGGCTGGGAGCTGAGATGAAATGAATTTAAATTCAGCCTCAGACATTGACTAGTGGAACTCTGGGCAAGCATTTAAGTCCTGTTTGCCTTAATCCACTGGAGAAGGAAACAGCAATCCACTCCAGTCTCTTTGCCAAGAAACACCTTTGAGCACTGTTAGTATGATATGGTCCACGAGACCACAAAGAAGGACTGAACAAAAACAACTTAACTAAGGCAAGCCATGAGTTCATTTGGTTTAGGCCAACCCAAAGCTTTTTGGCTTGCACTAGGCCATAAACTCCTGTGACCACCTGTAAAGCCCAGGAGGAGAAGGGCCATTTGATCTTTGTCTCTCCATTCCCAATGTCTAGTCCAATATCTGGGCACAGTTTAGTGGCAGAACTGGAATTGAAAAACACTTCGAAGGGCTAGGCTAGATTGATTAACACAGCATATTTGGTTTTAGCCTCAGAGGAAACTGAACCTCGTGGGACCAAAACTTGTATTTCAGAGTCAAATCGGGATATCTGCTTCTACTTATTTGTATTTAAAGTAAAATTATAGATAGAAGAAATTATAGTAAATGAGAGCAAAATTATTTTTTAAATCGTGTCAAGTGGCGCACTCATTCCTTCTAGCATTAATAAATGCACGTTGATCTGAGAGCAGAGTCCATGACTTATCTCAACTTTGCACCTCCCCAGGGTCTAGCCCAGCACTCTGCTCACCACAGGCAATTATTACTAATCATCGCTTGTCTTGTATTCATTTTTCATCACCACAATTAGTCCATTAGTCCACAGAATAGAAACATCTCAAATTATAAAGAGGAATGTTTTGCTTTAGGTGGCCCTCTGCCTTTAACCAGGTCACCCCAAATGCACAAGAACAGAGAGGAATGCGGGCACAGGACATCAGGAAATTAATGAAGTACGACATAGGAGCTTGATGGAATCTGATAAAGCAATTTTGTAATCACCCTGATTTCGAAAAAGCCACCAATTATGACAAGACAACCCTGTTCCATTATAAAACTTCCCACTAACCTCTCTGAGACATGACCATCAAGTAAGTCCTCTGAGATGGCAGACTCTTGCTTGTGGAATGTTTCCCCCAATTAGAAAACACCAGGGCTTTTGGACACGGGCAAACTCCATTATGAAGAACCCTCTGTAAAAAAAAAGAAAGAAAGAAAGAAAGAAAAACAAACATCAAATAGAGAATTCATAAGTCATTTCTTTCCAGGCTGCACTCGGGAGTTCCTCCACCGAGCTTCAGAAACTCCTGTACACTTCTCCCTGTGGACTCTTCTTCTGAATGGAAAGACAGCTCATCATAAGTCTTCAGGATATACTTTGGACTTTTTCTACCATCCTGCACCTCCTTTTACCTTCCTTTTATGTGCTACCTTTCTTCTAAAATGCAAGCTCTTCAAGGACAAAGATTGTCTTTTTTTCTGCTTGTATTTCTATTTTTCCTGCTTAGCACAACATCTGGCACATGGTAAGCACTTAATAGACCTGCTGACCAATCAAGGTATTTGTCATGACCCATTGTAGGTGGGTGAAGTATGCTGGAACAGATGACTTCTAAGGTTCCTTCTAGTCCTAAATTAATGTTTTTCTCAATATGATTCCCTAATATGTCCTGATTAGATGACTTTCTCAAACTTTGCTACCTGGTGTTTCAGTAAATGGACTGCCATTCACTTCTTTCCTGCTGCAGTTTGGATTATTGCCCATCTTCTGCTTTTCTCCCATATCTTCTAGCCCCAAGCCAGATTGACTGTTCATTTGTAGAAACAGACATTTCCATCCAGGGTTAAGGTAGAGTACAAGAGCTATTGAGTATTCAGAGGAAGCTTGGAAAGAAACAGAGGCTGTTTTCATACCACTGGGCTCTGCAGTTAAGCAAACATCCTGAACTCCACTCACTTCTTGCATGTAGAAGCTGTTATTCCAAAGATACAAGAAATCTATATATCCGAGATCCAGGATCTTGGAGCAAAAAGAGCCTGGTGAGACATCAGTTCCAACCGTCCATGAACTGGAAAATACACCCAACAGTGAGCCAGCTTTGCTCTAAGTCTTTCAGGGAGGGAAAACCAGGGATAGACTTACACAGAAACACTTTGCAAACATGAAGGTGGGCACTCTAAAAATGTGAGTTCCTTTTATTTCTAAAGCAGCCCGTTCTTCTTCCAGAGAGTTCAAAGTGTTAAGAGAGTTTCTTCCTGAGCTCAAGCCTGAATTTGCCTTTTACAGCTTTTCCTCAACGCGCCTGGTTCTGCCTTGTGGGGCCAAACAGAAGGAATGCAATTTCTCTGCCACTTGCCGGTCCTTAGAACAGTTGAAGAGAATCCCGAAGCCTTCTTTAGGAGATAAATGGCTCCTGTTCTTTTAACAACCAATGTCCATGTGGGTCAATCCTGAAGTGTTCCATGATCATGGTCATACTCCATTGGATGTTTTCTAGTTTTCCAATGGCCTCCCAAAAATGTAGCACCTAGAACTGAGTATGATATTCTGGATATGGCCAGAGAACACATGAACTGTTTCCTCTCACATTTTGAAGATTCTACCTCTCTAAAAGCAATCTAAGATAATAGCTAGTTTGGCCACTATATCATACCGGTAGCTCATGTTGAGTTTGCTCTTCACTATAACACAGAGACCTTTTATCAGACTAACTACTAGCTAGCCATACCACCTCCATATTGTACTTCTGTTGATCTTTTAACCCGGTAAAAGGCATTACATTCATCCTTATGATATTTCCTCATCTCGGTAGATTTAGTCAAATGTTCCAATATTTAAAATCTCTCTCTGATATCTAAGGTATCTGCCACCGGCCCCAATTGCCCACCTTCGGCTTTGTGCGATCTGACGATGTGCTAAGCACATAAAATATACCTTTATCCGAGTCACTGAAAAATTACTAAACTCTATGGGGACAAGAATAGAGATCTAAGGTATTCCTCTGGAGCCATCCTTCATAGGCCTGTATGAATAGAACCTCCCATCAAATTGACAGGTAACCATTAACGACCGTTCTTCGGGTTCAATGCATCCAACGGCACTATCGTTTCACTATCTTTTCCAGGAAAATAGTATGAGAGACTTCATCAAATACTTTACTAAAATGCAGGTCAATTGGATCTGCAGCGCTCCTTGTTCTGTCAGACTAGACAGAACCCTGCCACCTACTTGCCAAAGACCACCAATCCTTTCCCTGGATGCTTACTAGCTGGCACTTGAACAAGACATCCCTTATTTCATTCTCCCCTTCATAAATGAAAACTGAGCTCAGTACCCTTTCATAGGTAGACTTTATTCTCTTGGTTTTTTTCTTTTTAAAACAGGATCGTTTACCTTTCTTCTCTGATCCTGGGCTAACTCTCCAAGTCCCCTTGACCTTTCAATGCTCACTGGCAAAATTCAGTTGTATGCTCTTGTTCTTTCGGCAGGTGGGGGAATTTAGTTCATTTGAGCCTACTGCTACATGTGTGTTATGGGCAGCGGGCTCCACTTATGCCTCTTTCCATCAGCAAAGTGTTGCATACATAGAGCAGAAAACTTGGGGTCAGGGAGACTACGGTTCATCCATGGCCTCAGATGCCACTGAAGCAAGTCACTTTTGTTCCACATCTATAGAGTGGGGATAATAACGCCAGGGTTGTTGAGAGGATCAAGTGAATTTAAATATATAGAGCACTTTGCAAGATTTAAAGCACTATAGTTTGTTCAGAGCAGCTAGGATAGAAAGTGGGTAGAACACTGGACCTGAAGTCAGGAAGATCTGAGTTCAAATGGAGCCTCAGACAATGTCTGGTGTGACAATGGGCAAATCACTTAGCCTCTCTGTGCCTCGTCTATAATATGGGCATAATAACAACAGCTGCCTCCCATTGTTGTTGTGAGGATCAGATGATATTTATAAAGTGTTTTGTAACCCTAAGAGCATTAGAGGAATGCTGGCTGTTACCTTTGTCTGCCAATTCCCTATTCCATTTCTATTCTGCCTTTTCAACTCCAAGGACCCTTCTCTTTGGCAGGGAGAGAAATGGCAACAAAAATGGACTGCGTAGCTCTGCTTCCTTTCTGTAAGCAATGACCACTTTTTCATTTCTTTTCCTACTTAGTCCACCATAACTTGAAAATGAAAAGTAAAAAGTTCTTTTTTATCATACCTTCCTTACCAAGTGCAGACTTTCCAGCCACAAGACCATACTACACTTTGGTATTCACCCTCCACTGTCCATCCTTGTTCCTATCTTCCCTTTTACAGAACTCTTACAAACTTCAGCCGGTGGATGAAATCACTGAGTGGGTATCCATATCCATCGGCCTCTTTGTGTTTGCAGAATTTTCTCTAGCTCCACTCCAGCATATCAGTCCATTGACTAAAATGAGGATTGTTTTATACGATGAATCCTATGCTCAAGAAATATCCCACCCAGGGATTCTGCCCCTGGATCCCATGATTCTGAGAAGTGGCTTCTGCCTCACCTTGTCTGGAATCAGGTCTCCACGCCACTTCCAGGACATCTTCCCATGATGCTCCATCTCTCCATTCTGTCTCCATTTCCCCATATATGTTGTCTCTGCTCAAGAAGAACGCTAGCTTGTATGTGTTTAGATCCTCAAGGCTGAGCATAGCGATTGGGACATAATAGGAACCTAATAAGAGTACTGTTGATAATAAATTATACTAATTATAATTAGTATAACACTAATTATGATAATACAATCCTTATATAGTATGATATACATATACATACCTATAATATAACATACAGATGATAATGTGCATCATCATCATAAAGATTATCCATATATAAGATATCGCTTTAGAGACCAATCGATGTGAGCTTTGGCCAAAGTGAACCACATAGGGATTATGTACGACACTCCTCATTCTGTAACTTAGCTTCCCCTAACACAGCCTAAGCTCACATAGTTCTTTCTGTTGCTATTCCGTTTCCACACTTGACTCATACGGTGCTTGGAGTCCTTAAACCCAAGAGGAATATTTTCTGCCTGAGGACAAAATACAAACATCAGTCTGACACTTAAGGTCTTCCCTAAAATGTCTTCTTATCCATTGGCCTTATATCATCCAGCCAAACTGGATACTATCAGTGTATGTGGTGAAGTCCTTCCTTCTCCTCTCCACAAGACTCTGGGCTCATAAAGACTGGCCACAATCCTGGAAGACAGGGCCTATGAAGGTCATTTTCTCTCCGGTTTGTTGTTCTCACCTGGATTTAATCCAGGAAAATCTTAGAAATAAATGTAAGGCACAGTTCATGTCTAAATTCCCCCAAATATAGATAATGGGCTTTCCTATTCTGCTCAGGCACTCCCTGAATAACAAGGATAATGTTAAGGAGGAGCATCTAATTCAGCCCACAGAAAATGTATGTGCCACTAAGGAATTACAGTGGTTCACAAGTGGAGGAAGAAACAAAACCTGAGCAAAAGCTCAGCACGTCCTCCCAGAAAAAAAAGAAATACATTTGGGTTTGCGACTGGGGCAACCGTTTGTCTTCCTGATGACCCTCTCAGTCGCCTCCCTTACACATCATATTGCGGGTCCCTCAAATTGACACAGCTTCTTTCAATTCTAATGTTGGCATTTGGGTTCCTCTCAGGCCTGTAATGAACTAACATTTTAATTCATCATCTCCAAATTCTACGCTTCCTTTATGGTTCTTCAGAGAAGCCTTCCCTGATATTCTCATCGGTTGGAGCTGTTGTACATCTCAGAAATATTGTATCTCTCAAGTAGAACAGAAGGGCTTGAAGTAAGAGACTTTATTGATTTGTCTTCACATCGCCAGCATCTTTCAGTTCATTTCACTGAAATTCAACCTTTATTAATTGCCTACTATGTGCAAGGGGTTGTGCTGTGCTGGGTCCTTGGGACTGAAGGAGCAAAGAAATATGATTACTGTCATAGATGAGCTGACATTCCGGGAAGAAACAATATGGAGACAAATAAGAATAAGTACAAGAGAAACTGAGGCAAGAGAGAGCACCAACCACTGTGGGAAGTAGGGGAAACTTCTTGTAGGTGATACCTGAATTGAGATAAGGATTCAGAGGATGAGGTTTGTTGAAATGAAATCAATTCATTTCTACAGATATGTGAAATTACAACCTAAGGCACTCTTGAGCAGTCATCAATTCTAAACAGAGCTCATAATATTTTATTTCTAAAAGATGGTATAAACTAAATTTATTTATTTCTACATGATTTTCTGTTGCTTCCCATAGACACGTGCGTTATGACTGCCTGAAATTCCTCGTGCATCAATTTGTCCAGGTTTAAGTAGTCTACCTGACATGAGATCCTCTCTCAAAACCTGTTCAAATTCTGTCTTTTTCCCCTTGGTGCTTCAAATCTTTTCTCCTTTATGAAACATTAAGAGAGATGGTAATCATCTCTAAGACAATATGACCACAAAACATAACATGATGTTATTCTGCTACCTAGGCTTCGGCAAAACTTCAGGATTTCAGAGGAGGTCAAGGACACTGGAATATTTGAGGCCAGCATTGCATTTGTTTAGGGACCTATAGTTAAATCATACATTTAGACTTTAATGACAGAAATAGTAAACTGGCTATAAATAGTGGTTTGAACACTGAACAATGGTAACAATTTTGCTGTCTGGATGGCAGTAAATGGAATTGATAATATTCCTACACATAATGGAAGCCCCAAGGGATGTGATTTGTAGAGGATTCTAGACTTGACATTTTTGTTAAAAATAGACAAAATGAATTCCTCTATTGGGAAACAAAAACTCATGTGCGCCACATGTGAGGAGCTGATCCAATAGGTGTGTTGAAACTAAACTCAACTGGAAAGCGGGATGAGCCAAAAGTTTGGGGCCTTCTCATTATATGGGAATCACTTCAAGATGCAAAACTATGATTTATGTATGTGTGTAGTGTGTATTTGTGTGCCTGTCGCTGACTTAAATGAAAACTGACTTATTTATCATAAGGCATCCGTTTCCCTCATTTTATTAATCTACCTAAAAAGGAGATAATGCCTTCTCTTTAAAAAAAAAAATTCACGTGTGAGTTGTAACATTTGCTGTATATCTAAAACTTTATTCAGCTCTTGATTCTGCCAATTCAATTTCTTCCTATCCCAACTGTGCACCTGTTCTGATAGTGCACTGGATTCATTTTTCCTTATTATACCCTAGTTTTGCATGGAAACATGCAACTCTCTCTTGTGACTTTTCTGGATAAAGGGCCATTTATTCATGACCAGCATTCTTACTCTACCTTAAACTGTCACAGAGCTCTCCAGCATGGGCTAGACAGGCTATCTTGAGATGCAGTGGCCTTCCACTAAACCATGATTTTTAAGGAAGGATGGGTTAACCCTTTGTGGTTGGGTAGCATGGACTCTTGTTCGGGTGCCGGGTGGACCAAATGCTCCCTGAAGCTCCTTTCGGCTCTAAGAATCTATGAAGTTTAGCAGTGAGAGTGGGACCTCACGTGATCAAATGGAAGACTATGCTGTTATTTAGGGGTACTATGAAAGGAAAGTTACTCTGAACATTCTAATATTCCTTTCACATAAAAGATATACAAAAAATAATAATCCCAAGAGTATCTAGCTATACTGTACTTAATAGAATAGAATAGAATAAGACTTTTACATATTTTATCTCCCTGGTACAATAATGACATGAGCAGACATATTATCAAAGAAGATATTTATAAAGTGCTATATAAATGCTAGTCATTTTTATTACCATGAATATTATTCAAATGTGCCCAAGGTCACAAAGTTGCCAGTGATGGGACTAGATCTTCTCACAATTTTTCTTACACCAGACTAAGGTGTACAAGATACAGTTATGTATACATATGCATATACTAGAAAATAACAGAGTTGTTTGTTGTTGTTGTTGTTACAAATGCTGATTGTCTTAAGGAGTTTCCTGGTACTTTACACCTCCATGGTCCTTCTTATATTTATTTCCCCTAAACCCACTTTTTCAGCTACCCATTCTAAGAGAAGATTGTGGGATTTCAGGAATGGTGAGCAGGGGTCCTTACTTGGTCCAAAATTCTTAAGTATAAATGGTAAATACTTTATTGTCTATTAATTTCCAGGCACTGTGCTAAGGGTTTGGAGATACAAATTCCAGGAAGCAAGACAATCTTTGAACTCAAGGGACTAAAATTCTAATGGAGGAAGACAATCTGCAAAGGAGAACTAAAAAGTAGTATTGAGAAAGGAAGAGAAGTTGTTTTGCAGCAAAGGGGCTCTAGATGCCCGGTTCTGGCAAAATAAGGTAAAAGCTCAGCTGTCAGAGTCCAGGGTAGTTCCAA
Organism: Sarcophilus harrisii; assembly: GCF_902635505.1. Lineage (NCBI taxonomy): Eukaryota > Metazoa > Chordata > Mammalia > Dasyuromorphia > Dasyuridae > Sarcophilus > Sarcophilus harrisii. The sequence goes on from NC_045432.1 coordinate 65,897,342, forward strand.
GGCTAGAATACGAGGTTCTTGGACGATGGGGATATGTTTATGTATATATATAATGTGTGTGTGTGTGTGTGTGTGTGTGTGTGTGTGTGTGATCCTGAGAAGGCACTATCATACTTTGGTAAAATCAGTGGGAATAAAATGCCTCTCTGAAGCTACAAAAGTGAAATAATTAATTTAATCTAATTTAATTCTTTCACAACCTTCAATAACGATGGGTCACTGGTCAATATCTTCGACTACTTGGAGAGCAAACAAAGGTATTTTCACATTGTCGTAATTCTTGGACCCCCAATCCAGGTTAAAGCTGGTAACTTAAGTTTCAACTGGTCACTAATGCCTTGGGATAATGTCACTATTCTACTCAAGTAGCTTTAGTGGCTCCATATTACCTCTAGATTAAGAGTTCTTCATTTTGTGTGTGTGTCATAGACCTTTGTAGTCATTAGTCTGGCGAAGCCTAAGGACTCCTTCCCATAATGTGCTTTTAAATACATAAAACAAGATGCATGGGATTACAAAATGAGCCAATTATATAAAATACATCATCAAGCTATTTTTTAAATAAAACAGAAGAAGTCCATATAACACAGGTTAAGAATTTCTTAGCAAATTCTTTTTCAGGATAAAATACAAAATTTTTCTTACTGCCATTTCAAGTCCCTCATCTGGCTCCAATTTACCTTTCTCGTGGATTTCCAGCTAAAATGATCTATTTGCTATTCCTCTCACATGATATTTGGTCTTTCACCTCCCTGCCTTTGCACAACTGCCCCCTCCTTACTTTTGCCTCCTTGAAAGCCAGCTCCCTTGAGGGTTCGGCACAAGTGCCACTTCTAACATAAGACCTTTGTTGATAATGTTAATTTCCATGTCTCCTCCCGCCCAAAAAAACCTCCCACTTTATTTTTTACCCTGTCCATATTTTATAGTGACTTATTTCTGTGCAGATTTGATTCCTGCCAATGGAATAGAAGAGAGTGGAGATTTAGTTTTGACATACCTAGTATCTAACATGATACCTGGTACAAGGCAGGCATTTTTGAATGTTTCTAGAATGAAGGAATAACAAGTCATCGCACCAACCTGTCTCATACTTGAAATTACCTCAATCGATGTACTTACTTTAATCTTTTGTAAAGTGTGGCTGCATTGAAGTATAATTTTATAGGGGCATACACAGAAGGGAGTCACAGTTTTAGCCACAGTAAGAAAATTTATTTTAAATCATAGGTTGTATAAAAACTGAAATATGGTGATTTCTCAAAGGTGAATTCAGTTGTCTATTTTTTATTCAAATCATGTGGAAATGTCATTTTACATGTGTGCACACACACAGACACACACTCATTCACACACAGAGTAAATACTTTCCTAAATCTGCATGAATATCTTATCATTTCCAAGAGGGTCCTTTTCACATTTGAGAAGATAGTAGATGAGTCTATAATGGAAAAGCCAAGCTCAGCTGATTGTCTCTCATACTGTGGGCTGGCAAATAGGAAAATTTGAAAGAATTTCTATAGTGTCCCCATGAAGTCCCCTTGGGGAAGAATGATTCCAAACTGCCAATCTGCCAGTGTGAACTTTGAAAGTACTCATACATTTAACTTAGGTAGAAATTTTACTTTTATATTCAGCCAGCAACAACAAGCAGATTGCTCCCAGCTAAAGTCCTGAATTTGACAAATATATGCTGATTAAAAATGTCCCTCTCCTCCACCCCATTTGCACTTTACCTTTGCACACAACCGGCAAGAAGATCTCTTTGAAGTCTGAGGAGAGAGTCTGTACTTCTTAGACAGCAAAACCATCTTGTCCTTCCCCTAAACTATTGAAAAGTAAATGGAATTTCACCCATTATGGAGAAGACTCTATCTTTAGTAAGAGATATAATAATGACTAGAAGAGACGACGATGGCTGCCTCCTCTATGCCAACTTGGGAAGTGGAGCGAAGCAATCCCACCTTCTCAATGTGCTGCTGGAGATGAACATATGATATCCGAACGGTGATGGACAAGCAGGGCTGGGGCTCAAAAATAAGGGAATGCATTTCTGTGAAGGCAAACTGTAAGAGACAAGTCAATCGTCTAAAGTCATTAACTCCTGCTTCACTGGTTATCGTATTTATTGTTCGTTTTGTTTTTGAAATGCTGCATTTGCCATGTGTCCATGTGGAAATGGATTTTGCTCCTCTGGCACAAATTTCTTTCCAAGTTTATACGATGCACTTTTCAATTACACAAACTCTTGGGTAAGCATCAATACAGATGGCAGAGTCAATGGAAGTCAAATTCTCAGCTTCCACCAGCCAGTGCTACCTGAGGCTGCCTTAAAACTGAGGCACAATCCATCCACATCAGGAGAAGTGATGATCCTGCCATATATTTTCTGCTCTGAGAGACTGGTCCTTGAGCACTCTGTTCAGGTGTGGAAGCTCCAATATAGAAAGGACACTGACGAGTTCCAAAAGAGGACGGTGTCCAGGATGGTCAGGGTACCTGAAACCACATTTTCCCAGAATCATCTGAAGTTACTGGTGATATTTATCCCAAAAAGAGAAGGAGGAAGGAGATGGGGTACAATGATAGTTGTCTTCAGTTTGGAATAACAGTCACTGCTGTTTATACAAGGTTTTAAAGTTTAAAATTCACCTTTTATGGAGTGGCCCCAAAATCCTACAGTAAAACTTTGGGGATACTCTGTGTACATCAGCTCATTAGAGACACAACAATTCATTGAGTTATTATTCCACTTTACAGGTAAGGACAGTCTAACTCAGAAAGGTTAAATGACTTGCCTAGGGTCATAAAGGCATAATTTGAACTAGACTGTTCAAGTCTAGCATTCTATCCACTATGCCACAGTGTCTCAAGAATCTGAAGACTTTTCATCTGGAATAAATAGGGTTTTTTGATTTTTCTCCATGGTCTCTGAAGACAGAACTAATACCAATAGGAGGAAATTATTGAAAGGGAGAATTTGACACATATCAAGAAAAATTCTCTATGAATTAAGACCATCCAAAAAATAGGATAACTTCTCTTTGGGGAAAGTAAAGCCCCCATCTCACGAACACTGCTTGTCACAGATATTACAGACAGGATTGAGGATTCTGTAAATCACGCTCATATTTAGATCTGGAGGAAAATTCAGAAGTCATCTGCACAAACGCCCTCATTTGACAATACAGGAAACTCAAGTCCTCAGATGGAAAAGAAATTGTGCAAGGTCTCAGAGGTAGTAATTGATAGAGTCAAGATTTGAACCCATGCCCTTTGCCTCAAGACCCAGAACACTTTTTGTTATGCCACAGTGCCTAGGATCCAGATTCAGAGTCTACTAGTGCATGAACGATCATAAAAACATTGTTCCCCAAGGTGGCCAACAACAACCCAAAACATGTCTGCTAAAATACATTTGGAAGCTGAGACTTCATTCATAAGAAATAGACAAAAAAGTACTGTATGGAGGGCTACATCTAATCTCTGGTGACTAGGGTTTTTCCTCTAGGATGCTGAATTTCGATGGCGCAGTCAGCATGTACAGACCTCACCAGAATAGCAACTGCAGAGCTTAACAGAGACTGAGATTAATTAAAATAGGAAGTGACGGCAATAGAAGACTGAACCGAGCTCCTTCCATGGGTTTCTGCTTCCTTCCTACCACCAGCTCCAGACCCCAAAATTCCTCTTTCCAGATCTGTGAAGCCTTAGTGGGAAGTAAGCTCTTTTTAGTCAAAGAAAAGATGCTCATAAAAAGCCTCATTCCAGGTTGCACGTGGCTGTTCAGCATCAAAATTTCAACTTGTACAATTCATTCTTTGTTTTTAGAGAGGACCAATGACATCCTGGAGCAATGTCTTGGCCGGGTTGTGAATTGGATTTCAGTGGGGCAGAGTTGCACAAAGTCATCGGTTTCATTCTCTCTTTCAGAGTCATGAAAATCGAGTAGAAGGCCATGGAGGCCATGGGATGACCTTGGCAGCTTCGTTGCCCACCCAAGTTCTAAGCACTGCTTTAGTCAGCTTCGTGATCATTGGGACAGATCATTCTCATGCACCCAATCCAATGGTAAGATGTGTTCACATACTTGGGACAGATCTCCCCCTACATCACTAATGGGTTTGAGGCCTATTAGTTATCCTCAAGCTGCTTTAGCCCATCTGCAGAAAGAGTTTTACCGGGGTATAGCCTCCATGCATACTACAGCTTCTTGGAACCCCGGGTGAGACAACAAAGGTGGACAGCATGGTTGGATGTGCCCCTCTGCATCCTCCCTCAATAGCCATATCTCTGTAGTAAATCTTCTCTTTCTTAAAATGGTACAGTTGTGATTGGAATGAGAGAGAGCCAGGAGATGCTAGTATCTGAGGCCTGTAACATTCCAGGCAGAGTTTATCCGAGTCCCAGGCACTGCTGGGATTCAAGAGTCATCACTGTTATCCTGGGGGAAAATGACAACAACCCTCATTCCATATCCCCACATCCTAGATTTGTTTTCAGGGCTGTATCTAAATGACACTGAATGAAAATGGAAATGGAAAAGGGTAATCAAAAATTCAGCTCCGACTGAGCTCGGGCAGGATGTGCTGATTTTCCCACAGACATACAGATATGGGCGCGTGAGGCTGAGCTTTGTGGATAGGGAATTTTATAGAAATATAAAATTGGACAACATGCTGTAAAATGGCTTGGTTGGCTCTTCCCTGGATGTGAGTTAGGAAATAAATGTTTAATGACTCTCTTTGTAATAAGTAGGTACAACAGTAACTACTATAATATTTCAAGGCCAAGAGATGGAGACGATGCAATTGTGACAACTGGAACGTTTGGTGGTTTCCAAAGACACAACAAAGAAACTGTTCTCCAACTCGGACGCAACAAAGAAACTGTTCTCCAACTCGGCATTCGATAAGATATCCACAAAAGAACTGGGTGAACAATGCAGCGGCGGCAATTTTGTACAAAGTCATGAATGAATGAAGCACTTATTTAACCCTTACTACACGAAAAGCATAGTGCTAAGGGATGGGGATACAAACAGAAAAGTCAGACAGTTGTTCCCCACTCGAACAGGGGAAAAGACACATGGAAGATTTTCACTCTAAGTCTGATGCAAAGTTCCCAGGATCCTTGGGGTACAAAGCAGCGCTACTCAACTCAATGTCATTTCCACTAACAGAATCATATATTTTTCTGATGATGAACCATTTGCCAGCACCCAGGATTCTAGAGATGAGAACTTTCTTTTCTGGGTCTTTAGGAAGCAGAGGAACAATCGTTAGGCTGCATCTCCACAGAGATGGCATCTGAGGGTCATGGGCATGGCTATTCCTGGGGCTCTTGGCCTTAGGGTCCTCTTCCAGCAGCCCTTATCATTGTATCACATTCTAAACAGGTCAGAGGATCACAGTTAGCAAGGACCTGTAAGATCTTGGAGTACATCCCCCTCTCAGCACACTTGAAGAAATTGAGGCCCACACAAAATCAATGACTAGCTCAAGGTCACAAGGAACAGATTCAAGCCCAAGTCCTCTCATTTCAAACCCAGTTTTCTTTCTATTACTTCCTACAAAGCATTTCTAGAGATCAGTCTTGTTTTTAGTAAATAACGATTACCACAGAGAAACACTTCCAAGTCCACAAAGCACTTAAAGAGATAATCTTATCTTAACCTTTCAACAGCCAGAGGTATATTCCCTTGAATCCATGCCTGCTTATTCTGTGAAACTCTCCCAGCCATCTTGCTGCTCCTTGCCACAGGGGGATGTACCCAGAATGCCCTTCTCTAGCTCTCTTGCTATCATAAAGATGTCAAAGGAGCAGAGGGGCTGGCCCTTCATTCTCACCAGAGAAAGGTACTGCAGCTATTATCAGCCCCTTTTTGCAGATGAAGCTTGGAGAGATCACACTAGTAATAAGTGTTAGAGAGAAGATTTGGACCCAGACAACTCAATTTTTCAAATCTAGTACTCTATTCCCTAAGCTATTTCTTTATCCCAGTAGAATTTAGGCTCCACGGGGCCAGGGACCATTTCTTCCTGTGCACTGTTGTATCCAGAGAACCAAGCTTTGGACACACTTGATACTCAATAAGTCTTCATGGAACGGAATGGAACTGAGAAATTCATTAGTGTGGGACCAACCTGATGGTGAATCTCTCTGGCCTTAGTGTGACGGATCTTGGGATAGCCTCAGCAGGCCCCAAGGGAACCATTCTTGCACGGTAGGATGTGACTTCACTTACATGATGCCCCACTCACTGGCCAGCCTTCTAAATTCTACCCACACCAGATGAGGAAGTGGAGATCAGCAGCAGAGAATTTTCTAAAGCTACTTGAAGCTAAACCATTAAAAAAAGTTTGCTTATGAATAACATTTATGCTTTTTAAACTATTTTGTTTTCACAAAAGGTCATATTTAATGACTATTTCATCCTGATGGAAATTGGTTTGGTAGATACTGTAAACTTTCCTGATTGTGAATGCCATCTAGTAAATTGGGGGTTGTTGGCAACATTTCCTACAATGAATTCCTAGACCGCATTTATGAACCAAAAGGCAGAAAGCTGAAAGCCTCCTCGGGTGTTTATCCTTTTTGGATGAAATGTTCATAGTGTTCCTATGTTTCAATGGCCAATCCTTGCAGCCCCACACCTGCAGCTTGGAACGGCTTTCCAAACCATAGATTACAGCCGTCTTCTGAAGTTCAGCTGTTTGCCTGTTAGTGTCCTAATCCAGACTCAAGGGACCTAGCAGGGACTCGGGCAGAGAAGTTCACACCAATATGTGGCTTTTGCTGAGTTTTCTGTTCTTCCTGTACTTATGGTAAAGCACCATCTGGGTAGAATAAGTTGGGAGAGGGAAGACTTCATTACAATGGAAGCGCTCAAAGTCTGTGCTCAGGGAAATTTTATAAGCTGTCCACAGGAGAGAAAATGGATCTGGAGTTAGGAGTTATTGGCTTAAATTCTAGCCCAAATGCTTATTTCCTGAGTGGCTTTTCTTTCTTTGTGCTTAGTTTCCTCACCTAAAAAAAGAGAAAGGCTTGAAGAAGATGAACTCTAAGACCTCTTCAAAATCCATAATCCTATCAGGAGATGACAATATCCATGTGCCACTCAGCCAAAGAACCACTAAATGAATAATCCAAGCTTATTGTCCATGTCAGAGCAAGTGACTTCCTCGATTTACAGAACTAACTCCTTGTGAGGAAATTCCCCCTACCAGAGTGAATTTGCAACTTGGTTTTTCTTTCTTAGAACCAAAAGGTTACTTAATACACCTTGTGTCATCTAGCCAATGACAAAGAGACAGCTTGAATTTTGGCTTCCTTTCCTCTCAAGTCAGCCTGGGATCTACTACTCCATGTTATGCTGCTTCTTCATTTGATCACTATCATCATCATCATCATCATCATTAGTACAAAAGATCATCTCCTATCCAGTCCAAGAACGATTTGGATAACCAATTATTTAAAGGATTTGAAATTCCAATAGGGTGTATACTATATAGCACTATATCTATACTATATATAGATATAATTGTATCTAACTCAATTAGAAATGGGGACTACTAATCTTAACATGAGGATCCTTACGGGCTGCATACTGACTGGTTTAAAAGATAAAATTATCTGTTGCATGGTATCTGTATTTATTTTATTAAGTATTCTCCAATTACATTTCAATCTAGTTCGGGTGCCACTTGGGAGCGTTGTGGGCCATGTATTTGACACCTCTGCTCCATATACAGCTGCAGATCCATGTTTCAGTATCTGGTTTAATGAATTGCTAGCAGCCTACCCCTTGGGGATGAGTCTCTCCAGATAGCCAGGCTGGGGCATGGATGACAAAAATATACCTTTTCACTGGACCCAGATGCAAAGTTTTCTCTGCTTGGATTAGTGCCTCCCAGAACCCACTGCGATCCTAATATGTAAAAGTGCTATATAATGAATTGTCATTAGGGCAATTTCGTCTTATCTTGGATTTCTTGATCCCCAAAGTCTGAGACACTTTTAATGAGGATGAGAAGTATGGAGATCTGACAGATTTCAAATATCATGGACCTATAATTTCACAAACTAAAGTAGATGAAGTCTAAATATATTTTCCCAGTGATGATGCCTATTAAAATATATTTGATCACTTGTTTTAGAGATTTTGCTTTTTGTTTACCTAGACTTCCCTTTTCTAAACTTGGAGCCACATCTAAAACCAAAGCATATAAATGAAAAAACCAAAAGTCAATGGATTGCATCAGTGCTACTACTGGGCTTCTATCCCAAAGAAATAGTAAAGAAGGGAAAGGGACCAGTATGTGCCAAAATGTTTGTGGCAGCCCTGTTTGTAGTGGCCAGAAACTGGAAACTGAGTGGATGCCCATCAATTGGAGAATGGTTGGGTAAACTGTGGTATGTGAATGTTATGAAATATTGTTTGGTAAGAAATGACCAGCAGGAGGAATACAGAGACGCCTGGAGAGACTTACATGAACTGATGCTGAGTGAAATGAGCAGAACCAGGAGATCATTATATACCTCAACAACGATACTGTATGAGGATGTATCCTGATAGAAGTGGATTTCTTCAACAAAGAAAAGATCTAACTCAGTTCCAACTGATCATTGATGGACAGAAGCAGCTACCCCCAGAGAAGGAACACTGGGAAATGAATATAAACTGTTTGCATTTTTTTTTCTTCCTGGGTTATTTTTACCTTCTGAATCCAACTCTTCCTGTGCAACAAGAGAACTGTTTGGTTTTGCACACATATATTGTATCTAGGATATACTGTAACATATTTAACATGTATAGGACTGCTTGCCATCTGGGGGAGGGGGTGGAGGGAGATAAGGGAAAAGTCGGAACAGAAATGAGTGCAAGGGATAATGTTGTAAAAAATTATCCAAGCATATGTTCTGTCAATAAAAAGTTATAAAAAAAATTAAAAAAGAAAAAAAGTCAATGGATTGAAAAAAAAATCTGATGCTAGATGTGGTGGTCCATGCCTACAATTCTGCAAAAAAGGATATGACTGTCTTTTCTAACTTTTGCATCTATACCTGAACATTAAAATTTCACAACATTCCATTTCAATTGTTTTGCTGTTGCTTTTTTCATTTACATTGTCATAACTACCATCTTCCTAGTTCGGTTACAATTTCTATCCGTTAATATGTCTCCAGTGGAGACTAAAATTATCCCACTTCCAATAAAAGAGACTAAGGCAGAACTCTAGGCTAATGGCACCTTATTAAAGGGTCCATGGTTCTCTTTAATAAAGTGGACCTCAGATCTTCCTCATGATCTGAGATGCCCCTTCCTTTCAGGGCCCTATTTTTATAGGGCTAGCTATCCAAACATTATGGAATATCTCTGCCACATACAGACTAATTCCAGTGAAAAAGCAAAATAATATGTCAACAGGATCACAAATTGAGTGAAGCAAGGAATATCTCCATGTAAGATGGACAGGCTTCTCCTTAATTAGCGCAGGAGGAAATGGTACAAGCTATCACAGTCAGTGACCTGAGTGATCCTAAGATGGTCACCTGCTCCTATTGGACAAGTGAGGTACAAAAACACCTTGGGCTACTACTTTTCATGTAATTCTCACCTCTGCCAAGCTGGGCGTGGTCATCATCACAAAGCAAAACAAGGGTGGAGGGCCTGTGGTTAACCTTTTATAGTTAAGCAAGTGCAGCTCACTGCTCTGGGGCCTTATGTAGAGACCTTTGATATGATTCTATCAAATTGATTAATACTGAATGGAAGAGAGTAGGAGTACAAAATGAATTACTTCTCTCCCATGCTTTTTCGTATTCATCGTTCATATTAAATATTTCTTAGAATGAAGTAATATCTCAGTCCATTCAAGTGCCACAATTTGTTTCATCATTCCCCAGTCTATGGTCAGATGTTGCCTTTTTTGAATAGGCATGTGGCTTTATCTGATCGTGACATAGCTTTGGCAATAGCTTTAAAAGATCTTTCCAGTGTAATTTTCAGAGCCTATGACTGTTACCAGCCAGCCATCTTTAGGTAACATTCTGTTCTTTCTCCCACAGATATAAGTATCCTAACACACTACCGATAAGGAGACTTTTTGTAAAATATAATTTAAAAATCTATGAACACAAATCCCCCAAATTTACAAATTCACTTTGCAACCAACAGTATTCAAAGTATTGAACCAACTTTGTTTTACCAAAAGAGTTTTAGATATTTAATTAATTTTGTATTTCCCATATTCAGATTACCTCTTTTTACATTTTGTGTACAAATGAAATATATAAAAAGTCATAAAAGTGGTATAAGCCACTGGATATTTAAGAAGAAAAAAGAAAAAAAAAAGATATCAATGAAAACAGTGAAGGCTGACAAAATCCAAGCTTGGTATACCCAAAGGCATAACATGATGATATTTTACATTACAAATTATGTGTTAAAAACTAGGCTGGCCCCATACACTTAACTACGATTCTCAGGCCTGCTCCTATTACACCACCACCACAACTCAGTTGGGCCTGTAGTTCTTCCCCTAGCCACACGGACATGAATTCACCCTTTTTAGGCACACTCACATAGCCTTTAGACATTTTCCTGTCACCTTGCACCCCCTTCCACCCTTTGCTCCAGGAACTGTAATTACATCAACATTGTTATTGCTCCTGGAAAGAACATGAGAAGTGGTTGTCTAATGATCCCATCACCAGGATTCCCCAAATTCCCTCTTCTAGCCACCAATGCCCTATTTGTGTTGTTTCTTGCATAAGGTCCCTGAGGGCAGGATTTTGCTCTCTCTGTCTCTGTGTGTTCCTGTCTATGTCTGTCTCTCCTGTCCCTCTTTTCCCCCAGCACAAAGTGGGGACTTAATAAATGCCTAATAATAGACTCATTCATGTCATCAGTGAACATATTCCTACCATGTTTTGAGACCACAGGTACATTTCTGATTTCTACCCAAACCATTCAAAAACCTTACAAATTTCAGTTCTAAAACTTTTTTTTTAATTACATTTCAGGCGTACGTGGCTCTCTTCAACAATGAGAGGATCCAAATCAGTTCCAATTGTTCAGTAATGAAGAGAACCGCCTACACCCAGCAAAACAACTATGGGAAATGAGTATGGACCACAATATAGCATTTCCATTCTTTCTGTTATTGTCAGCTTGCATTTTTGTTTTCTTTCTCAGGTTATTTTTACCTTCTTTCTAAATCTTATTTTTCTTGTACAGCAAGATAATTGTAGAAATATGTATACATATGTTGTGTTTAACATATACTTTAACACATTTAACATGTATTGGTCAACCTGCCATCTGGGCGAGGAGGTGGAGGGAAGGAGGGGAAAAGTTGAAGCAGCAGTTTTTACAAGAGTCAATGTTGAAAAATTACCCATGCAGATGTTTTGTAAATAAAAAGCTATAATAAAAAAATTACCTATCAGAGCCTCATTTTCACAGACAAGTCCCATGGGGTCTAAGACCATCAAGTTCCTGAGATCCTGGCACATATAAAGCAAAAATCTCTGTATTTTTGATCATGCATGCCTATCAACAAAAACTTAATATATTTCTTATCAGTGAGATAAAAAATCGAAATTGAAATTATAATATTTTCTTCTTTCACTCCTTTGTATTCTTTTGTGTCCACTTTGCAGCCACTAGAATAAAACAAACTAGTGTAGAAGACATACAAAAATTCAACATAAGCTGAATTTCACCTTACTTTGATTCAAAAAAGCCAATTTTCCTTTTAAAACAACATTTGTGCCTGTGATTAGTCACCAAAATACAATGGGAGCAAATTGCTCTGGAAAGTGTTTCCAGTCTTTTGTGCTAATGTTTGATTATTTCCAGAAACCATACAAGATTGGGTGTTCGTTTGAACCAGACCCCTTGTTAAGGGGAAACAGAAAACAAACAAAAGACAGCCTTCGTTCCAAATTTTCCTTTGGACAGGGAGACCTGTCTAAAAAATATCACTGTTCACAATCATCCAGGGATCAGTTGTATCCCTGGTACACAGAGTATATATGAGGAAGAGGATGATTTTGCTGTATAAAGGCTATAGGATTCTAAGAAAGTGTCAAGTGCTTCAGAGTCAGAAGAACTGGATTCAAGTCTTTCCTCTCATACATACATATCGGTTGTGTGACTCTGGCCAAGTCACCCAACTTCTTAATATCCCCAGACAACCTTTTAAGACTCTAAATTGCTCAAAAGTTATCAATATGCATTTAGTAAAAGACAGTTTTTTCCTCGCCAGATTTCTAAGGCCAATGATTCACAGAAATGAAACCAGCTCCCCCTTCCCCTAAGGGCAGCAAATTTTAACTATAATTTGAATCAGAGAAGCATGTACTATTGGTGCTGGAAAGGACCTTGAAGATTATGCAGGTTCATCTTTCATTTTACAGATGAGTAAACTGAGAACCATAGCAGGAAAATGGGCTTTGCCAGATTGTGCAAGTAAAAGACAAAAAGGGCTAGGGCTACTTGCTCAGAATTTCTCTGCACCTTACCTCTAACAAAGATTTAACAGTCTTTTTGAATTAGACAAATAAGATTTAGTGGTGGAGCGCTTCATAGAGATCATACTGTTAAGAATTAATCTTTCCAAAATGTGTAAAGAACATTGACAGAATGACAAGATTGCACAGAGGAAGGTAACATTTGAAAATAAGGAATGAATCTACATAAGGTAAGCTACAAGCACAAGAAAATCTTCTCATAATAAGTCCTGGAGAGAAGTAAAGCATCAAAGCCCCTAGCACCTCACTGAAAAAAATAAAAAGACTAATAGAAATAAATAAAGGAAGCTGCAAGAAGCAGGCTCCTAGGAGTCTTGGCCCATGAGGTTGGTAAATGACAAAGGAATGAGATCTTGAGTACTGCTACAGTGACATGAAACATGACAGGAAAAGCACTAGGATTTATCGGGTGGATTTGATTATTCTTAACAGGGCAAGATCTTTTGCAAAGGCTCCAATGAAGTGAGAATCACAGAAAATGTCTTTTTCCAACTGACTACTCCAAAGTAAGCCACGATGGTTAAGGACAGTAGCAAGAAACAGTCAGCAGCCATATTAGGGTCAAGTAGTCAAGTCCCTTAGCAATAGACCATATAATCTTCAATATAAAACTGCTTCTAGAACTCAGAGACACCATTATTTTAAAAGTTGAAGTTACACTGGGTGGTATAATTGTGAAGCTTGAATTCCTAGCTGAGTTCAGCTGTAAATATTTTCAAGATTTGTCTTTCTGTTTTGCGAAATGAAACCAGTGTTTCCGTGAAGCCCTCTCAAGTTCAGGGTATTAGCTACCTAGTCATCATTCATAGGTAGGAGAAGCTTCTGAAATGAATGGACTATGTGCCAACTTTTTTTATTTGTAAGCAGACTTTTGAATGAAAAATAACTCATCTCTGATACCCATGGACTGATTTGGGATACATTAATTATTTTCATGAGTTATTGATAACCTAATAACTCACAAGTAGCAGATCTATGTGACTTATGAAAGGTCATCAATAACCAGTAGAAATAAATAATGTATCCACAGTCAGCCATTAGATAGTTTGTTTACGTAACAATTTCCACTATATTCTGATGGCCTTCATCTTTTTTTCCTTCTCTTAAAGTTCTTTTCACTTATGGAATATCATTTCAGTCAGAGATAGGGGATGGTTTTCCCCCATGAGATGGAACTAATTAATGATTATTAATTTGAAGTTCAACTTTAAGGGAATGAATTTCCAATAATATTAATTTCTGTTTTAAAAAGCAAAATATAAAGCAAGGGAGGAGGTACTTGATTTTTTTGGCAAATAGAGGTATATTAACTTAAACTTTATTTTGCTGTTGAACATATTTTCATGGATTGTCAGAATGTCATTTACTGGAGCATTCATGAAAGACAGGCAGACTCTACAATATGGGAGCCAAGTGGTTCATATAATGGTTGCCTTGATCACAGGTAGATGCCTGAAAGCAGTAGAAATGACTGAAAAAGTAGCTTGTAGAAAGTGGTAGTAGGATTCCTCTGAGATCCTGCTGTTTTCTTCTTTTGAGAGAGACCGATCACAGGACGGGGTTAGCATAGAAATATGAACTGGCAATTCAGGTATCAAACTCTAGCGAGGATTAAAACAAAATTTTAACAAAGAAAAAAAAATGATCTAGATTTAGAAAAAATGACAATTTCAGATAAAATCCTCACTAAAAGTAAGGATTATTCTTCCAGAATGTGGAAGAAAAAGTGTCCCAGTAGAGTGTCCCCTCTTTGCCTTCCAGCCCTTGAAGAAGATATTTGCTTCTCTATAACAATCATTGGTACAACTAGCCAAATGGCTATGTGTATACACACACACACGTACACACGCACATATTTCATATACATATATATGATATATGTGTGTATGTGTGTATGCATATGTGGATATATATATATATATATATATATATATATATATAATTAAAACAAATATTTATCAGGCCAAGCTAGCACAAAATGACAGAAGAAAGAAGATTGTGAATGCCTCTCTACCATAAGAAAATAGGGACGACAAGGCTATCCAGGAATTTCACAATTAAAAACGAGGTATGTGTGAATGTATATATACACCAACATATACCTGCATGTGCATGTATACATTAAACATTACTAAATGAAGCATATATTCAGAGAGAGAAGCATGATAATAGCTCTTTTGAAGGCTATGGGCATAGAATTTAAATAGAGATTACTGATGATTAATGACCATTAGGAGATACTGTCTCTACTGAAAGTAAAATAAAAATAAAAATAAAAAACGACTAAGACACACTGTTGTTACATTTCAAGAAGTAATATGCAGCTATTATATTCACTGCAACGATATCTTAAATGGTCTTCATAAAACCTTCTAATAATGTTGGAATATTAGGCTGATTATTACTTTTTATTTTTTAAGGGAGCACTGAATACAAATGAAGTCTGTTATTTAGCCTGCCACAAAAACAAGTTTCTGTGAACCAAATGATAATCCATCTGTAACTGCTCCTTGGACTAGCAGTTAATTGGCAAAAGAGATCCCAAATATAGTTTTTAATGCCTGAAAATTTCCTTTTCTAAACACTGCTCCAACAAACTACCTGAAACTGTTAGCAAAATTCATCAATGTTATTGGATAATAATGGCATTAGGAAAGGATTTTCTTGAAAATTAACTGAATATGTATGCAAAATGACTAAGCAGCATCCATCATGGTGAGGAGAGAATATTTATGCTAAATAGATGTTCATAAAGCTCTTGATCTAGTATTGCTTTAGACATTTGGAATTATATTCTATCTTCTTATATACTTGTCTCCTTCCCCTATCCCAAAGGGAGGTGAATGAATTTTTTAATAGTGAAAGCAGAAATGCTGGGTCACAGGAATGGCAGAGAAGGCAGTACTTAGCCAGGCATTCATCTGGGGGTTGCTATTGGCTACAGATGAATACTGCAACCTCTTAATGTTATGCTTTATTGAAAATCCAGTAGAAAATGTCTGGCTTTGACAGTGTTTCATATCCTTTAATATAGAACAGTGCTTATGTCTCCTTGAATACAGTGTCTATAGAAACTCTCAAAGGAACAAAAAGGAGAGAAGATGGAATAAAATAATAATAGACATACTCTTGATGTACTTGATGGCGATAGATTAAGTCACTATCACTTGTTAAGGCCAAAAGCATTTATGATGCTTTCAAATAAATGACTGCCCTCATTGGATTTCATCCGATTTCAATGGACGTTAGCCTGTATTTAATTGCATCATCCAGAGACATTGCATTTTTACAAAATTATATTTTATCTAATAATTAAGTATACTGTATTACTTTGGAAGTCATCAGGTATAGATAAGAGCAGCTGTAGAAGTTAGATAAGCTCTAAGTTTTAGCCAAAGCAGTTAATGATACAATAGAAAGATAGAGATATGAAGTTAGTTCAGATCCTGACCAACTCTGCTACTCAGTTACTTTGATCTTGAGTAAATGAATTCACTTTTTGAACCTCAGTCTTCTCATTTTTCAAATGAAGAAGTTAAATAATATGGCCTTTGGTTCATCATTTGTAATGGGGATAAAATAAAACCATTCCCAATGAGATCAAGTTATAAAGTTGCCCCCATCACCATAACTATTTAATATGGTATTAGAAATGTTAGCTTCGGTAATAAGAGAATACAGAGATTAAAAGAATTAGAGTAGGTAATGAGGAAACCAAATTATCACTCTTTGCAGATGATGTGATGATATACTTAGAGAATCCTAGAGAATCAACTAAAAAACTACTAAAAACAATTCACAACTTTAGCAAATAAAACCACGTAAATCATCAACATTTTTATATGTTGCCAACAAAGTCCAGTGTTAAAAGATACAAAGAGAAAGTCCACTTGAAATAACTGTAGATAATATAAAATATTTGGGAATCTACCTGCCAAGACAAAGTCAGGAATTATAAGAACACAATTACAAAACATTTTCCATACAAATAAAGTCAGATGTAATCAACTGGAAGAATATCAAGTGTTCATGGGTAGGCCAACCTAATTTAATAGCAATGACAATTCTAACTAAATTAATCTATTTATTCAGTGCCAAGAAAAATCCCAAGAAATTATTTTACAGAGGTACAAAAATAATGACAAAGTTCATCTGGAAGAACAAAAGGTCAAGGATTTCAAGGGAATTAATGCAAAAAGCAAATGAAGGTGGCCTAAGCTAAAACAATATCATAAAGCAGCTGTCATCCAAATTATCTGGGACTGGCTAATAAATAGAGTAGTCAATCAGTGGAATAAGTTAGGCTCATAAGATCCAATAGTCAATGACTATAGTAATCTAATGTTTGCTAAACCCAAAGACCCCAGCTTCTGGGATAAGAACTTACCATGTGACAAAAAATCACATGGTAATTGGGGGGGAAATTGGAAATTAGTATGGCAGAAACTAGGCATTCATCCACACCTAATTCCCTCTACCAAGATCAGGTCGAAATGGGTTCATGATTTAAAATAAAGGGTGACAGTGTAAACAGATTAGAAGAACAAAAAATAATCTACCTCTCAGATCTGTGGAGAAGGAAGGAATTTGTGACCATAGAAGAACTAGAGTACATTATGGAATGCAATGTGGATAATTTTGATTAAATTATGGACAAAGAAAACGAGTGCCACCAAGATTAGAAGGGGAGCAAGAAACTGGGAAAAATGTTTATATCAAAGGTTTCTGAAAAAGGCCTTATTTCTAAAATATATAGAGAACTGACTGAAATTTATAAGAATGCAAGCTATTCTCCAAATGATAAATATTCAAAGAATATGAATATTTTTCAGATAAAGTAATTAAAACCATTTCTAGTTATAAGAAAAATGCTCTAAATCACTATTGATTAGAGAAATGCAAATTAAGACAACTTTGAAGTACCACTATACACCTTTCAGATGGGCTAAGATGACAGGAAAAGATGATGAACATTAGAGGAGACATGGGAAACCTGGGACACTACTATATTGTTGGTGGAGTTATGAACTCATCCATATTATTCTGGAGAGCAATTTGGAACTATGCTCAAAGGGCTATGAAACTGTGCATACCCTTTGATCCCACAGTATTTCTACTGGGCCTGTATCCCAAAGAGATATTAGAGAAGGGAAAGGATCCACAGGTGCAAAAATGTTTGTAGCAGCCCTTTGTGTAGCGGTAAGGAACTGGAAAGTGAGTGGATGCCCATCAGTTGGGGAATGGTTGAATAAGTGATGGTATATGAATGTTATGGAATATTGTTGTTTTATTAGAAATGATCAGCAGGATGATTTCAGAGAAGCCTGGAGAGACTTATGTGAACCGATGGTAAGTGAAATGAGCAGAACCAGGAGATCAATGTACACAGAAACAACAAGACTATACAACGATGGACGTGGCCCTCTTCAACAATGAGAAACCAGTTCCAATTGTTTAGTGATGAAGAGAGCCATCTACACCCAGAGAGAGGACTATGGGAACTGAGTGTGGATCACAATAGAGTATTTTCACTCTTTTTGTTGTTGTTTTCTTACTTTTTTTTTCTTTTGGATCCGATTTTTCTTGTGCAACATGATAATTTTGGAAATGTGTATAGAAGAATTGCACATGGTTAATATAGATTGGATTATTTGTCATCTAAGAGAGGGGGTAGGGTAAAGGGAGAGAGAAAAAAATCTTGGGCACAAGGTTTTGCAAAGGTGAATGCTGAATACTATTTATGCATGTGTTTTGAAAATAAAAATTTTTATAAAAATTAATAAACAAAAACATATCACAAAAAAACCAAAAAACAATTGCTTTCTACCTATAGATCAGAGATCCTATGGATAAAGTATTGGACTTGAGTCAGGAAGTTATTTATCCAAATCTGGCCTTAGATATTTACTAGTTATGTGATTCTGGGCAGGTCACTTAACTTTTCTCTGCTTCTTTTTCCTGATATGTAAAAATGGTTATAATAGTTCCTCCCTAGCATATATAAAGTCTGCAATTCTGGCTATATGAATTCTAGCTATTAATGTACATCAAAGAAAGTAGTTCTCATACAAATGAAATTATAAATTGGAAAAACTAATGAAGCTTTTAGAAAATGGACAAAATCACAGTTTAATAGATCTTGGGCCAGAAGGGTCGAAGAAGCCATTGGGTCCAATCCCTTCATTTTAGAGATGAGAACAATGAGGCCCAGAGGGGTGAGGTGACCTGTCTACTGTCACGCAGGTAGTAATTATAGAGCTAAGATGTGACTACCAGGTCCTGACGAGATCCCAGGGTTTTTTCTACTCCACCATGTTGCTCCAGATCAGAAACAGCTGGAGGCTTCTAGGACATGCTGCTGACAATCCTGATTGGCCTACTGGAAATGAACCTGATTACCTTGGTGGATGCATCCCTTCTATGCCAACACGAGGCTCCTGAAATTAAGGATGAAGAGTCTTTTGTATTCCTAGTGGAACTGCAATTACTTTTGAAACAATAAAAATAATGGAGAGATACTGGCATGTAACTGTTTCTGATGCTGTCATTGGGATGCTGGATAGATCTCTTCATTCCATGACATTTGGTAGACTACATCCCTACTGAGGAAAGCACCTTTTTAACTTTGCAGTTGTTACTCAAAACAAATAGTCCCCTGAAAGTACCCAGTTCCACTCATCTTGTCAGTAGGTGATCACTCCTTGAGAGTAGACAGCAGCTCTACCTCAGTTTGGAGCAGCTCATCACCACAAGATTGGCTACAGAATATTTTTCTTACCACCAGATTTCTTGAAAATCATTAACTAGCTGAATTGGTTGAATATGTATGTATCCATAGGCCAAGGGGTTTTTTGACACAAAGAACTAAGCAATGTAAGGGAAGGAAGGGTTGGTCAAGAGGTTGGAGAAGTCAGTTCTCTAGTCGTATAAAAAAAACTGCCTTTCTAATCTCTGTGACCCCCTTTAAATATCTCAGAACCTCATTTGCACTTCCAGGTTCTACTCAGAAACTCTGCTAACTCTCACTTTGAGACTAAAGTTGACCCAGGACTGAAATGACCCATTTGTCTTCATTCATGTAAATAGTCATAGCAACAGTGGGTGGAAAATTTGCATTTTTCTCTAAAATTTCATTACCAGTAAAAAAAGTAAGGACTCATCAGAAGGAAAGCTTCATCTCTTTATCATTGCTGAGCTGATCCTTTCATTGCTTCGATTCCTTGTTTCTATGGCATAGACACTGAATTTATTTTGAAATCTGTATCTAAGACACACAGAGTTCTGGTTTGTTTGGGTCAATGAATGGACTTCCCTTTAACCCCCTTCTAAATGTTGTAGCAACAATAACCATGCATTCACATCTGTTTACTTTATTTTTAAAAAAACTTCCCTTTTTATTAAAAACTCTAACAAAAGGTTCTTTGTGGAGGGCCTCAAGCTGCAGATCATGGGGAAGGAGTAATGGCTTGGTTAATGATTAAAGAATTTGGAATCTTGCTCTGCCACTGATTTTCGATTTGACCTTGACTAAATCAACAACTGCCTTTTTTTCTTTCCCTCCATATGCAGACATGAATCAAGTTATTGATCAACCATCTGGATGTGTCTTATGTAATGAAATGAGTTCTGAATTTGAAGGGAAAAGATCCAGCTCTATCCCATATCATGTGTGACCCTAGGCAAGTCATTTAATCCCTTCTAGCTTCCATTCCCTCATCTTAAAAAATAAAGAGGCTGAAATAAGCCCAGAAGAAGCTATGTGACTTTTCCAATGTCATACAGTTACTATAATTTTTTTTTTACCAAAAAAAAGATTTTTATTAATTTTCTCTCTTCCACAGGGTGACTGAGAAATCGTGCCTTTCTCACCCTTTGGGGCGGGGTTGTTAGCTTTTTTGTCGTCAGGAATTTTTTTAAGCCACTGCTTTTTTCAAGTATTTATTTGAAAGTACCTACTTGTATTTTTCATGTATGTTTTTGCTAGGCTCACAGAAAAAAGTAAGCCTTCGAACTGTCTTCAGGCTTTAACAGGTATTCATTTAAGTGAGCACCACTGTAATTTGTTAGTCTCCTATGATACTTCAAGATGTTTCTCACATTCTGATGTAAAGGCTGAAAGGGAATAATTTGCATATATTTTCTGGGTTAAGCCTGCTGATAAAGGAGGTAGAGAATAAGCTGGTGTCTAATAAGCCACTCATTTCATGCACTCATTTCCAAGGATCAGTTTTAGGCTCTCTTCTGTAACTTGGCATAATGGACTGTGTTTAGGGCTCTGTTGTGGTTAGAACTTGTTTGCTGTTCATCTTTGTTGTGCAGGCTACAAAGGTACTTCCCAGATGATTTAAAATAAAACAAAACAAAATAACAATAACAACCACTACCACCACCACCATCACCACCACCACCACCCTTGGTCCTTTTTTTCCACTGAAGGAAAAATGTCTGCCGCCCAGGCCAAGAAGTCCAATGGGCCTTAAGTGCAGAATGGCCAATGTCATCCAGGCAACGGGCCTTCTAAATCTTATCTCGAAAATCTATGAAGTCAATTTCCAGTAACTTTAGTAGTAATTACATTAACTAGAAAGACAACCATACAGTATATTAAGAAAGAAAATGTATAATTGTTCCTCATGTATCATTACCTCCTCCAAATGGCTCTGATTTTATAACAACTTTTCAAAAATTACTTATAATAAAGATTTATAATTGACATTAGTTGTTTTATAATTTTTCTGTCAGTGATACTGATATTAAATAAACTCTTGAAGGTTTCATAAGAGGAGTATTAAGAGTGGAATTACAGTGCATGTGTGATCTTGAGCTGGTTGCTCTCCCGAAAAGCTCTAACTACTACCTGTCCATACATGGCATCTTATGGGACTTTGGTCCGTGTTGTCTTTATTCTTCATGGATGTCTATGCAGGATGTTGGGTGGGGGCTTTCCTTGCAGTTTTCTAAAATGACAACAAATGAGACCGTTCATCGATTGACCTTCCCCATGATCAGATCACTTTTATTTGTTTCTTTGGACTCATTCTTGACAGAACTTGTCCTGTGGAACACGCCATCTGCTATCTTGTGTGGTCTGATCATGTGCTTCTCCTGGGCCCTATTGGTGAATCTTCACCTCTCCAGGGACACAAGTATTATATGAATTACTTTTGTTAAACTTTAGATCTGTGTTTGTTTTCTATGTGTGTGTGTATGTATGTATGTATAAGTATGGGTGTCTATGTGCCTATGTATACATAGCAGGGAGGGACATATACACACATAAACACACACAGAGAGTATGGGCCAAAGACTAGCATGCTAGGTTAGGAATCGGGGTTTAAATACTGCTCAGGGACCTTAGTCAAGCCATTCATCCTCTGGGTGCTCCAGGAAGTTTCTTTTAGTTCTTTATCAAGTCATAGATGTATTGGTCCCAAGGAATTCCCTCCTCCAGGGTGTCACATGTCCTTGTTTCATTCTCGATCTCACAGGGGGATGAATCAACATTTGTTGAACGAGGGCCTACTTCAGATTCTACCTCTTCATCAAGTGTTCTTCTCAAGTTCAGAGGAGGTTCAAGGGTTAGAGGGTCAATCTTGCAAAGGCCTCTGGCTAACAAAAGCCTCAGTAGGACAGCAAAGAGGAGGAAATGATCTTTCCAACTGAAGCAAAAGCCTGGCTTCACCACTATTCAAACATTACCTGGGAAGCAGTTGGCAGTACAGTACACAGAGTCTTGAAGACCTGGGTTACACACTTGCTAACCATGTGACTCTGGGCAACTCTAACTTCTTTGTTTCAGTTTCTCTGACGATAAAATGGTGATAACACCACCTACCTCCCAGGGTTGTTGTGAGCATTACATGAAATAATATTTGCAAAAGTGCTTAGCACAGTGGATGGGACCTAGTAGGTGCTACATAAATGCTTTCTTCTCTTCCCCCTTGCCCTTATCTAGTAGTAAAAGATCTAATTTCCCCAAAATATATGAGGAAAAAGGAGACCCTGTTGTTTTTGAATAATTCATTTCAGTGTAATAACATGTTGTAGCTCTAAAAGATTCTTTATTTCAATTAGGTGAAATAAATCTGGAGGACAGCTTTGAAGGGGAGCAAAAGGTACAACCTGAATGACTGTATGGAAGCATGAGAGGAGGCCTGAAAGCTAAGTCTGCAGACATGAATCCACAACCGCACCTGGTACAGCCACCATTTTCTCTCTAACATCTGGTTTTTCTTAAATTATAATCTCCGTGGTCTGTCTCACAGACTACCCTGATTGGCCAATTTACCCATGAGCAAGCTCAAGGTAGTTAGGAGCCAGGACAATTGATGTGCCCGTATCCTTTTGTTGACCAAAGAATCCCAGAGGTCACATTTATTAATTGGGCTGCTTGCACTTTTACAAGCCTGAGTTCTCCCTACCAGAGCTATCACTAGTGATTTTCAAAACCAGAATATCATTCACAAAAATGATCCATGGAAGAAGCAATGTGAAGAACCCTTTCGAATCAACTTTTTTCAAGAGTTAGTGAACATTTATTATCTGATGTTTTGCCCATTATATATTTAAATATATGTATTTTTAGATACATTTTGCTTTAATGTGACACTTGACAACCAACACTTAAATCCCGCATAATTTCTCTTCTGTGAATTAAGCAGAATAGCCTGGTTCCAACTAAGAGCATGTTGTTTTGCCCTTTTGTAGTTTAATAGGAGGAGGTAGACTTGAATTTTGTGTAGTTATGCCACTTTGGAGGGCTGCCTTGATTTATCTCATGGTTGCTGTATGTTCTTGTTTTGCTTTCTTTTCTCTGTCATCCTTGTATAAGTCTTGCTATGCTTCTCTGAATTCTTCATGTTTTATCATTCTTAAGGCACAGTGATACTGTATTACACTCTTAGGTCACAGTTATTTTAGCAATTACACAATTATCGGGCACGCCTTTCCCTCAGCTTTTAGGTTATTTTTAAAAATGATGTTGTGAATATTGTTCATACAATAATATTTTCTTATTTTCATTAACCTCCTTGGGATATAAATTCAGAAAATCTACTTTTTTAAAAACAAAATTATTTTTTTCTGAGTGAATAGAGACTCCAGGATATAAGATCCTGAAATCATCAATATTCCTGGCCATTTCTCAGTTGGGGTTAAAGCAGCAGAGAATCTCCAACACTGCACGGTCACTATGGAGGGAGTCAAGACAGGGAAGGAGGAAAACCTAGCCAGAATGTAGCTTCCAGGGAACAGAGACTCACTATCTGTAATTTGAAATCTTTATTCTTGCTCATTAGATGCTCAACTGTTGTGTCTCTGCCCTTGAAGAAGTATAACTTGCTGTCAGATTCTCATCAGTTTGGGTACCTTGGGAAAAGACCCTGTCATTTCGCTAGCTATGGTTCCTCATCTTCTACATGTTTTGGGATATTCTCTTCAAATGAAAAAGAAACAGGATGACTTTTTTCATTAAAGAGCCACAACTTTACTAGTTCACACTGTACCTTCACTATGAAACTAATACCTCTCATTTAGACACAAATGAACAAAAATAGAGAGAAATCCAGATGAATGAAGACAGATGGAGGCTCCTGGACTGAAATCTAGTTGTCATGCAGCAGTGTGGAGGGGCGAGATGCTTTCTTAAGGCAGTCAAAAATACAGACATTTCCTTGAAGTTCACATTCACATCATCAAGTCATGGAACCCAAGGTCAGGCAAAGGAGTTCTCTAATTTGGCCTGAAAGAACAGCAAGGTGGGAATTCACACCCACCCAGTCCACCTCCTAATTGTATTTCCTTTCCTTCTAGATAACCCTCAAGATTGGGAAATGCATAACCCTTTGGAAAACTGGAACTATGCTAATGCCAAGGCCCCTGAAGCACTAATGACTCCAGAGATTTATGAGTGGAAAAGACTGTTAAACTGCAACTTTATTAACTTAAACATTGCACATGGAAATTTGCCTAGGGCAGCTAACTCTAGGCAAGTCTTTTGGCCCCACAGGAGTGACAGGGCTTTAATTCTTCCAACTAGGGAAGGGAGACAGCAATCACCCTTCATTCATTCCAGGGAGCTGAGGATTGGGAAATTAAGCAGATTTGTTTTGACATATGAGCATAGATTGTGAGTCTGGGCCAACTCACATCCTTCATTGGCCTTTAATCCTTGGTGAACCTTGGTCATACCTTAACCTTGACTTCCCTAGTGAAACTGGAATGAGGGGGAGGCAAATCATACCGGGAAACATGAATAATGCTCTATCCCAGGAGCAACTTTGATGGGGGCAACAGGGAATTAAAAGAACTTCCCTTTGAAAATCTTAAAGGACTCATTTTATCATCAAATAATCTTCGTTAAACACATTTATGCAAATGGCACCCTGTCAGGTGCTATTATAAAGGGTTTCAAGAGACGTACCCCATGCCCCCAAAGCATTTTTGTATGGGATAGATGTGATGATACACACACATATACACATATCCATATATCTGTGTCCAAGTAGATGGCTCTGATTATATACAAGCATTTGATTTTTTCTTGACGATTTCAGATATAGACTAATAGAGCTAAAGCACAATGAGCCTTTATGCATCACAGTGAATTAAGACACTTCATAATTCTCAAGGCTCCCAATCTCTATGTCTCTGATTTCTGAAATTGGGACGTGTCAATTCAAGAAACGATTCCATGAAGACTTCTCAAGTATCTATTTCATGCTGACCAGTATTGAGGTTCTGAGGAGATGCCTGACATTTAGTAAAGTTCCATTGTGATGGGACTGAGAAAAAAATGAATGTTCAGAAAGAATTATGGCATGAGGTCGAGTATGACAATGGCCAAGGCAAACGCTCTAAGACATTTGGGGGAAGAGACATGAATTAGATCCTAGAGGCAAGTTCAACAGATGTGAGTAGGAAGAATCCATTTGAAGTATTGGAAATGATGTGATTCAAAGTCCAGATACAGGTCAGCGTCATCAGATGAAAACTTCCAGATCTTAGGCTACATTTATGTCCAGCTCCCTCTTTTTACAGATGAAGAAATGAAAACTTGGAGAACACGCCTGCAGCTAGTAAAGTGGGATTTGAATTGAGGCCATCTTAGTGCCAAACCCAGAGCCCTGTTGACACCATATTCTCTCTCATAATGAGAGAGGAAATAAAAATGTGGGGTGAATAATCAATATGACTGAAATGGAGAAGGCAGGAAATGTAGTAGTCTAGGATAAGCTGGGGAAAGTTAAGTTGGGAGTAGAATGTGGAGGCTCATAAATGTCACAATCAAGCGTGACCTCTTTATTAGGTGGGCCTCTTGGTTACTGTTAAATGAATAGTTAGGTGAAACCCGTTGGAGTGATTTTGCATCTCATATGGGAAGCTCAGAGATATAGTGGCGGAATTGCTGTAATGAACACAAACACACACCTACCAAAAGAAGCAACTGGAGAGCCTGAATGTGCAAAGGAGGGACTAGTAACCATTTTTGTGTCATGGACCCCTCTTATAGTACGATAAAGTCCATGGACCTGTTCCCAGAACTAACTTCTGGAAACAGAAGGAAATGTCAAATTTCAGTGAAAGTTTAATGAAAATGTGTAGTTTTCCCATTCCCATTCAAGGATCCCAGGATAAGAACTCCTGTTTTCCAAGAAACCCTTCTTCCAAACTGATTTTGTGCAAGACCTCCTCTGTGCCACTGACAGATTTTTTAGAACCTACCTCTCCTCTTTTTAAGCGTGATTTTAAAGGAATATCAAAGGACTATCCAGGCGATCTCTTTTGTTATATTTTTGAGGCATCTTGTATGATTTTAACATCTAGAAATAATAGCTCTAGAGACAGACCTTTTTAGAAATGAGGAAACGAAACTACTGGGACACTTGCTAAGGTCACATAAGTAGGGTCAAAGGGATGATGTGGAATTAGCTCCTCTGGTTTCAGAGCCAATGCCCTCCTTCCTATCTCTTAGTAGAGAGCCTTTGCAACCTTGTAGCTCACTGACAACTAACCAGGGGTGATACCTTGTTGGATGTGGCCCTTTATGGTGGTATTTTATACTGTCGAATCGGTTTAAAAACATTCTCCAAAGGGGTTCATAGGTTTGACTCAAGTGCCAAAGGGCTCCAGGACACAAAATCAGTTCAGTGAAGTAGAGCTTCTTCCCAGCATTTGTATTCTCCACTCTTTCAACCATCTATCTATAAAGACACAGTTTGCTGTAGAAAGACATGGTTTAAAAAAAAGACAAAGACCAAAGAAAAATTAAGGGGCAGCTAGGTGGCGCAGTAGATAGAACATCAGCCCTAAAGTCAGGAGGATCTGAGTTCAAATATGATCTCAAACACTTAACACTTCCTAGTTGTGTGACCCTGGGCAAGTCATTTAACCCTAATTGCCCCAGCAAAAACAGACAAAGAAGACAAAGACCAAAGAAAGACATGGTTGACAAAGTCCACCTGCTTTCTCCTCACTTTCTCATCAAAAATTTCCTAATGTGAGCACAGATCATTCTTGGTTTGTGAAGATGAGAAGATATGGTGGTGAAAGACACCATCTTTTTTTAACAGTAACAATGTCTCTCATATCTTTCAACATCCTCCCAAAAGCACTTCTCTGGCAGAGACCTTCTCTGGACATACTGAGTCTGCCCCAGCCTTTTGCTTTCCATCTTTTTGTTTAGCGATAATTCTACTTCTTCACGTGGCATATTCCAGATCTGTGACATAAAAGGGCTGATGTGGAGTTCACTGATGTGGAACTTGTGGGGGCACTGACGTGGTACATCCTTCTTCCATGCTGGATATGGAGTCAGGAAGACCTCAGTAGAAATCTGCCTCTTTGCTTACTAAGTGTATGACTCTAGGCAAGTCATTTAGCTTC
Organism: Sarcophilus harrisii; assembly: GCF_902635505.1. Taxonomy (NCBI): domain Eukaryota; kingdom Metazoa; phylum Chordata; class Mammalia; order Dasyuromorphia; family Dasyuridae; genus Sarcophilus; species Sarcophilus harrisii. Next base: position 65,924,765 of record NC_045432.1, read on the forward strand.
TCTGGCCCTCAGTTCCCTCATTAATAAATTAAGAAAACTGGACTCAATGTCCTTTAAGATTCTTCACAGTTCTCAATCTATGAACATATGACTCCCTGAACTTCTGATATTCCATATATTTATTGTTGTCCTCGTTCCAATTTCTTCTGTAAATCCTCCAAGGGTGATCCAGAGGAATTGAGTCTCATGCCAAAGTTTCTATAAATTTGTGTTATTTCTTCTGTCTCTCACGATTTTAAGAGGGGACAATACTCAATGTTAAGGAGGTTTTTTCCCTGACATGAAGCCCAAATGTATCCCCTACAACTTCCATTCTTTGCTTTTGGTTTCACCCTCAGAAGCCAAACAGAACAAGGCTTACCTCTTCTTCAAATACATGAAGGCAGCTTTCATTTACCCCCTGCTAAACACCCCCTGCTAAGCATCCTCAATTCCTTCAACCCACCACAGGACTAATATACTTACTAAAAGGCCAAAGAAATGAGCTCAAATTTATTTATTGACTAATAGATGATGTATATAGATTTGGTCATTTGGTACAATACACATTGATTTTGTCCACTCCCAAATGGGTCCTCATAACAACAAGGAAGTCCTTTTATATTTTTCTTATTGATTCTCCCTATCCCACAGAAGCGATCCTAAATCTTCTCTTCCTTGCTCCAATATACCACTCCCTCCTTTCTCTCAGTAGAGAGCCTTTGCAATTACTTGATTAACTAAAACTGAGGCCTTGGAAAGTGAACTCCCTTTTCATCCACTCTCATCTCAGATCCTGTGACATCACTTGCCACTTTCTCCACCTTTCCCCCTATCTCTGACAGATATGGCCAAGGTCATTTGATCCCATCTCTTTTTGTCTTCCTCAGCAGATCATGGCATCCATCCTCAAGTATTCCCCCTATATCTCTCACTTATTCAAGCTCTCCCTATCAACAGATTCTTTCCCGATTGCCTCGCAGAATCCCCAGATATTCCTCCATTCTTTTTACCTATCCCTTCAAGTTATTAACTCGTATTTTCCCTCCCTTTTCCAGCTAAATTTGAAAACATGACCTATACTCACTTTCCTCTAATTCCTCGAGCTTGTCCTTCTGGTTTCTGAGCAGACCACTCTATTTAAATTGTTTGTTTCAAAGTTAGTGATGATTTCTCAGTCGCCAAAAGTGATGGCCTCTTTTCAGTCCTCCTCCTTCTCAATTTTATGCCATATTTCCTACTGCTGAATGCCTCTCTCCTCCTGGTTACTCTTTCGTCCCTGAGTTTTCCTATCCCTGCTCTCTCATGGTTTGCCTCCTTTCCTGTCTTCTCCCTCCTTCTCAGTGTCCTTTGCTGGCTCGATCCTCCATTATACCTCCTAGGCATGAGTGTGTCTATCTGGTACTCTAAAAGCTCTTAGTGACCTGGTCAGCTCTCATTTATTTAACTGTTCCTTTTATACAGATGACTCCTAGATCCATGTATATAGCCTCACTAATTATTCCAGACTTCAGTCTCATACCAAAAATGACCCATGATACATTTGAATCTGGATATCTGGAGACATCTTAAATTCAACATGTTCAAAATAGAACTCATTACCTATCCCCTCTTTTCAAGTTCTGTTTCTCTATGGAAGACACCACCATCTTTCCAATCTCCATGGAATCACCCTCCCTCATCCCTACATTTCCAATCAGTTGCCAAATCTTGCACTCTCACAGTAGGCCTTGTAGCCCTTCCCTCCATTCACACAGGTATCACCTTAATTCAGATGCTCATCACCTCTCAGTTAATTACGGTGATGTCCTAAATGGTCTCTCTACTCCATTCCACCACACATTTACCAGATGAGGTTTCCCTAAGTTCATATGTGATTCTGTCATTTCCCTAACCCAATCAACTCTTATGAATTCCTATTGTCTCTAGGATCAAATAATAAAGCCTCCTATTTAGCTTTTGAAGCTCTTTACAAGCTGGCCCCAAACTGTCTTTCTAGCCTTAGTGGACAATGCTCCATTTTCTCACACTTTGCCATCTATCCAATCTGATTTGCTTTACTTCACAGAATCCCTGTATTCCTTTAAGACACAGCTCAAGTACCATGTTCTTTCTTTTTCATTTTTTAAATTTAGAAAACATATGCATGGATACATTTTCAACACTGACCCTTATAAAACCTTGCGTTCCAAATTTCCCTCCCTTCCTTCTACTTCCTCCCCTAGATGGCAAGTTATCCAATATGTTAAATCTTATATATATATATATATATATATATATATATATATATATATATATATATATTTATACAATTATAGTCAAGTACCATATTCTACATGAAGCCTTTCCTGATCTCCCACAAATACCACATCTCTCCTCCTCAAACTATATTATATTTCATTACTTTGAGTATTTTTGGTTTTGCCATCTTTATTTTCCTATGCAGTTATGTTACCCATAAGAACGTAAGGCCAATGCGAGCAGGGATCATTGCACCCTTTATTCCTGTATTCATTCTCTGGGTCTAGTGAAATGCCTAGCAGATCTCAGGGGCTTAAAAATCCTTGATTATTGGCTGATTAAAAAATGCGACCTTGGACGTGAGCAACTACTGGCCTTCTCTCCAAACCTTGCTACCACTAATTAATAGAACATACTTCTCGAAGCTTGCCAAGGAGGCCCATAAAAGTTGTAAGACAATCACCTGCATAGGAGGAAATTGGCCTCTCAAGTACCCTATTCTGTGCTTCACAGATAAAATGTCTATACATTAACACCATACTGAAGCTCATGCCAAACACTTAAAACTCCATTAAGAATGCCACCATCCCTTGAGCACTTCAGAGCCTTATGTTCTGCATTTATGTGTGCACCTTTTCTAGTCCAGCTTGGGAAACTCAGAGAAGAGGGCAAGGTCAGGGGCAAGAGCTTCATAAATGATTGAGACAAAAGGAAATGGTACCAAGTCCTGGCCCCAAACTGTATGTGGGCAAATAGACTGAACAGGAGTCGTAATTTTAGCAGAGGTCAACCGGGGGTGGGGTAAAACACAAAATTCTTTTAACATCTGGTACTCCTACACATAAGCAGCAATGGTGTTACTAGTCATTGAAAATTCACATTGTAGGAATAATTCCACCTCTGACTTAGAAAACATGTGGGACCTTAAGGACGTCCCTTCTCCAGGACTCAAGTTTTAGCCTCTGTGAATGAAGGATTGGGAGAGCTGACATCTGAGACCCCTTCTAGTACAAGAGCTCGGATCCTTCGATAATCATAATTTGAGAAAACACCAAGCTGGTGCTTGATCTACTCTCTGGTTCTTCAGCATTTCCATTTAGCACATTCTTTTATGCCTGCCATGCAACTATTTAACCAATGGTAAACAACTCAGAGTAATGGGCTTTACCAAAGTTTTGTGTAATTTTGTGTAGTTGTATAGTTTTGTGCAGTAGGATTCCTAATTGTGAAAATTAAATGGAGGCAAAAATTTTTTCTACCTTTGAGTGTGCAGAAGAGCAACATTTGTTTTTCACGTTCAGGTCTTGAATACTCAACCAAAGCATCAGTATTGCAAATTGTCTTTGTATGCATCTCTCTCCATATATATGGGAAAGGGATATTGATAAGATGGAGACCAAGGAGAGAAAAATGCCCATGATCGTAACTACCCTGAAGATCGCATCAAAAGATTACCTGGGTCTTGTGAGTTTCCAGAAAAGATTTAGGGAATGGGGTTATAGGAAGTATGATAACTGTATCTGAAGCCACAAAAGAAGCTTGGCTGGGAGGGTAGTACAAAACATGGTGGAAGGTACAAAGAGGTAAACTTTAATTTGATGAATGAAAAAATAAAATCCTACCCATTAGAAGTATCCACATGGAATGCATTGCCTCTGAAGATATAGTCTTTCCCCTCCTTAGCTTTCTTCAAGCCAAATCTAGATGATCAGTTATTAGAAAAGGTGTAGAGAAGATTGTTTGCTGGACTAGGAGACCTAAAAGTCTCCCACCAATTTTGAGATTGTGAGATGGACAGACATTTGTATGTTTGCAGATACAAAGTTTCATCCTAAAACTTTACCTAATATTTCCAAATGGTAGTCATGGCTCAGGTACTAGACAGACAGAAGTAGTAAAGAAAAGGGGGAGTTTGGATACATTTAACATTTCCAACAATCTTCTCTTGGACACAGTTGCTAGATTGTTGTATAGCAAGCTTTTGTTCCTTCATTCATTAAATCCTCCTATTCAAGGAATTGTTGGCAATGAGGTCTGGCTTTGAAATTTCTAACTCTTGAACTAGTGCTCAAGAAATAACATGCAGTTATTACTATAAAACATTAACTTTTTGTATAACAGGTTAGATCGCTTTTACTTGGCACTCCAAAGTACCTCAAGAACAGATGGATGCTTTTAGGGAAGACTCATTTCTCATCCCATGAGTCATGATATTAATTTAGAGAACTTTTCATCCTGAAAGACTTCAAGGTCCAATTGACGCTTGTTGATATGTGATGCCGTACTGAGTTTTTCATGCTTAAGTGATCACTGTGGAGTAACAGGGAAATGAGAGGGAAAATTTAAATGTGTCATCATTGGGTAACACATCAGAGCCATGTGTTTGCTACGCTTTTCTTAAGAACAAAACAAAATAAAATGGTTTTAACCTTCACTTTCCTCAGTAGGCAGCAGCAGGATTTTGCATGTGACCCCAAGGGATGAGAAAACTTTCAGTTTTCTTTCCAAAGGGATTCATCTACATCTTGGGACCACTTTTATCAAGTGAAGAAAAAATAGCATCTAAGTCACTCTTCTAAGTAAAGGTAAGGAAGACAGGTCCTTTTCATTTGTCTTCACAGCCCTTTCCAAGTCCAGCTGGGTTTGTTCCCTTCTCCCTGAAAGGTGAATGAATGGAAATGTCAACACTCTTGGAAAGAGACACATGGAAGAATAGGAATAAGAAGTCGCCTAAACTTCTTAGCAAAAAGGACCTGACAAAGGAACCCAAAACCCAATAATGATGCCCATTCAGTGATACTTCTGGGACTTCACCAATCTGGCTCTTCTCAGTTCGAAAGGCAGAGCAAAATGTCACATGAGCAGGTGTTTCTCATGCAACTGATCTGAGCCAACAAACAGAAGGAATCTGATGGCTCCTTCTATCTGTAATCCATCTGCAAATGGGCTAGTCAGCTACCGAATATGGACTACAACAGATATTGTAAATGGTCATAACTTACTATCTACATATTTTATTATTTCATTTTATAGAGAATATGGAGCTATGATCAATTAATTACTAAATTCACTAATTCCTGGGACTTAACAATCCATCTCCTGTTCCCAGCCTGGAATGCTCTCATTCCTCACTTCTCTTAGAATTACTAATGTCTTTCAAGGCTCTTCTCCCTCTTACAGCAATCCTTTCCTGATCTTCCCTATCAGAATCCATATATTCTTCAAATTACTTTATATTTACTGTGTTTATATATATACATATATATATATATATATATATATATATAAACACAGTGAATACATACAGATACACACATACACACACACATTTACTTATCAGCATGCACATTATATCCTTTTAGTAAAATGTGAGCTTCTTGAGGATGGCGATTGATTTTCACTATGTCTTTGTATCCCCAGCAACTCACATAATACTTTACTCAGGATGGACAGTGAATATATATTTGTTTAACTGGATTGAATTGAAGGACTGAAAGATGAAATCAGGAATCAACACGAGAGATCCTAGGGCAAAGGAAGCAAAGATAGCAAAGGCTGAGCCTCAGAGAATAAAAACGGGCTCATTGAAGATCATAGTTTCATTGATATAAGAAACTTGAGCTCTGGCTAATGTATGAGTAAGATATCAAGTGAAAATCATATTTTCAAATAACTAAGCTGATGAACTCCTCAGTGAAGACAGAACACACATCAGTCATGGTTGACAAAATCCCCCATTTATATCTTCTACAGACTCCCAGGAAGTGTCCAACCATAATCCCAAAGGAAGAAAGTTCATAGCAACATGAAGGGTTCTATAGGTAGATGCAGAGTGGCTTCTAAATTCCCAGGAGACTTAGAAGAGCTGCAGGGTAGTTCCCCAGGATACCCTGAAGGGCAGCAGCTGAGTAATAGTGATAATACCAATTCCTTTTGATACTTTAGGAGAACTATCCATAGTCACCTAGTTAGGAAGGTCCAGGATTTGGATCCAGTTTTCTACTGGGTCCAACTACAGCATTTTCCACTATGCTACATAGTGGTAATGAAAAAAGTGGCAACATTTCCCTTGCTCAATTAGCTAGATAGTTTGAGACTAGATTTACTCTCTGAGAGTCAGTACCACATGCTTAGAGTCTGGCTAGTTTTGTTTCGTGAATGTCAAAGAACAGCAAAGTTAAAATTAGCAATATTTGTACCTGGGGCAACACAGACTGGGACCTGGTCAGTTGGTCCAAAATGACTTCAAATTAACTTTTCAAGTCAGAACACTAGGATCTCAGAACCAGAGAGCCCAAGACACCATAGGCTGCTGCTGAAGAGTCCAATGAGGAAGAAGTTTAAAAATAAGACTAGAGAGGAGCTTAATAGCTTAATACAAGATATATCTGGCTGCCATAGGGAGTAGCAGGATATCTGGTAGCTTCCTCTTTCAACTAATTCTACTTGTTAACTCGGTAATAAGCTCGGGTCTCCTCTGCTGAAGAACTGGAAGTGTTTTCAACACCTTCCAAATCTGGTACTCTCGGTCTAAGGTCCAAGTGCCCTGCCCTAGTCACAGCTCTATAGAATACCACCAAAAGGAGCTGGAGCCTATATGAAAATACCATTATTCCAGCTCTAAAATAGGTTATAGGATCTATGGCACAATTCAGAGATGTAGTGGAATCTGAGAGCAACCGAGGAAAAAGAAGAGATCCTTGAGGAAGAAGAGCTAAACTATGCCATCATCCTGTGAAAGCTTCCTATTGTAGGTTTAGAAAAGTTCTAATTGTACTTACTACAATTAAACATTAGGAGCATATACCTAGAACCAGAAGAGATCTTAGAGAATAGCTAGTCTCTCACCGTGAAAAACAAGAATGAGAGGCTTAGTGAGATGTGACTTGCCCCAAATACCCACAAAGCCAGGCTCCAACCTCATTCTGGGGACTCCGAATTCTGGACTCTTTCCCCCTTGGACTGTTAACATCTATCTGGGTTGAAAAAAATGACCCACGGGCTCAAATCACTATGGTACACAGATGTTCAAGTGCTTAACTGGGTACAATTCAGTTCTCTCATATTGGAAATTGGTCAGGACATTTTAACTCTGAGAAGTCTTCCTGGGAGATTGCCAGGGTAATGTTTACTAGGTGGTCCTGGAAATCCCATAAAACCCACACACTTTCGCAGGTCGTTTTTTTTTTAAAGCAAGTTCTGTTTTTTGTCCTAACTGAATCAGAGAGATTCAAAGAAACATCAAAATCAGATGTGTTTATTTGGAAAACTTAGTAAAAATTGTGTCGTCAACAAGAGCATTATAAAATCAAATCCATGTGATCTAGGGCCAGATGAGATCTATATGGGAACAAAGCTTAAAAGCAGAATATATTGCTTTAAAAAAAAACGGTAGGTATGTTGGACTCTTTGTGTATAATTAATTGATTTATTCCTTACACTTGAGTGTCTTTTGAAAGTTGCATTATAACTAATAAAACTAATACTGTCACATAATAAAATGTACCACTTAATTTAAAGTTAATTACTTTCTTTTATTCAACATTAACTGACAAAGCAAGAACTTTCATTTGGTGCCAGGATTTAAAAAGTTGCTTTGAATTTATAATACAATTTAATGTCAAATGACACTGAAGCAATTTAGAAATGAAGTCACGGAAACAGAAGTGGCCACATCTTCCATGGCTTAAGCAAGAGGAACCTTTTTAAGTAGTTGTGGAAACCAATACCCAGTCCAATACTCAGCTAGGCCCATTGTCCAAAATTCACACGGACTTCTTTCTCTGAGTGAGGATCCCAAGCCGAGGAGGAATAACTCTGAGGTGAGAAAGATCAGCTCAGCTCCCAGAAGCAGCCAGTACTGCTTTGGGGGTGTAGTGCTTAGGGAAAGTGGGTAACGGAGCAGAACTTTAGAGGTAGGACCCTGGGAAGCCAGGACCCCCTAAGAAAGTCAATCTGACCTCTGCTAAGAAGCTGGGTCAAATCTTTCCCCCTTTTTTTTCCATCCACTGATAATTTTTAACTGATAATTAGGAGTTATTCTGGCAAGTCAGCTTGAGACTTTGGAACATGCAAATAAATGTGGCTATAGCGACCACAAAAATAGAGAAAGCAAGTTCTAAAGTTCTAAATAATAGACAAATAGGATTCTTCGACATGTAAACTAGATGTGAAACAGGTTTCTTTCCTAGGATTCTAAATAAAGCACAATCGTTGGGTTTTTTGTTTTTTGTTTTGTTTTATTTGGTTTGGTTTTGTTTGGATTTTTAATAAAATGTCACACCTGCAGTTGTTTGACAGGAAGCTTTCCCAGGACTGCGTGCATGTGGAACCTGATTCCCATCTCATTTCCTAGAAGGTGTTCTGCTTCTCTCCCCAATCTTCCCAGCACATATATTTATTTTCAACTATACAGAGAAAAGAGCTAACAGAAACTAGAAGGCGGTGTATCCCACTAGCTTTCCAGCTGTTCAAAACTGGTGCAAGATGGATCAGGAGCAGCCGGGGTCAAACTTCAATAAACAATAGATATGAAAATACTTGGGAAACTTAAAAATCGGACTCAAATGCAAATGTAATATTCAGACTAACACCAGAGAAGATCTTTGGGGGTTTTTCCTAATAACCCTAGGCAGTGGCTAGGCTTTAGAATGTGTCAAGAATTCAAGTCAGTTCCCTGTTTCTTACATGCCTGGTACATAAAATAATCTTTGTCCTCAAGAGACTTACAACCTAGTGGGGGTATGGAGTAGATACCATGTACATACATAAGTAATAGTATTAGAAGCTAGCATTTACATAGTACTTTGAGTTAGTTAATATTATTAACCCCAATTTACAGATTGGAAAATTGAGGCCTACAGAAATGAAGTGATTTACTCAGGATCACATGTTGTAAGTGTTAATCAGTAAGGTTCTAACTCAGGTCTTCCTTACTCCAAGTCTGGTGCTTTTATGTACTACTTAAGTACTTCTAATATAAAGCCTTTAATAACTGGAGAAAAAGGAAGAACTCAGAAAGGCTTCATAAGAAGTAGTACCTAACTGTGCTTTCAGTAGATCATAAGTTGAACAAAAGCAAAACCTGAACTAATTCTATCCTTAACTGCAGATGACAGTCTTATTGTAGGAGTGACATTTTAGGATAGACACTGATAAGCTGTGACTTAGAACAGGAGAGGGAGGCTATGACGAGAAGAAGTCTGAACCACAATCTATACAAAGGGAAGTGGAAGTGGTAAGGTAAAGGTAGGTGGTAAGTGGAAGTGGGAAATACGGGTGTTCAGGGAGGACCAGCACCTGTGCTGTGAAGGCAGTTCATCCACCTTTGGTATCTACCTGGCACCCTGCTGTCTCCTGAGACACTAAAAAGCTGCACACTATGCAGCATCCACAGGGCAGGAAAACTCTCTGGAAATGGTCCAAGCCAGGTGAGAGTAACTAAAAAACCTGCTGGTCAGGGAAGCAGAACACCTTCTACCTCAAGCAAGTCAACACTTCTCCTGGCAGAATGGCTATGGAGAACCCTTTGTTCCAACAGCCAGGAAAGCAGATAAAGCGGGAGCTGTGGGGAGTATAGAGCTTTGTCAGACGTCAAAACCACCAAAGCCATCGTTCCAAGCCATCGCCAGTCAGCTTAACTTTTGTCTTGCTACTGGACTTCCATGACTGGAAGACAGTGAGGCTTGTGACCTTGTACAACTCGGTCTTACTTAAATCCAATTCATGCTCTAGTCAAGACTTCACCCTGTGATGTGGTTGGTCCTCTTTAAAAGAGGAGCGAATGTTTCATAGAATCACATGGGTGCCTTCCACAACTGGAAAAGCTTTCACGTGAACAAAAGGAGAGACTTGTTCTGGGTGGCACAAAACAGAGGTGGCGGAGATGCCCGTTTCAGATCAATGCAGCAAAATCATCCTAATTACCAAATTAATTACCAAAAATGTCCCAACATGGGATGGGTCATACCTGCAAATCCCAGTTCCCCTCAGTGAATATTTTTCCCTCAAGATAGCATAATTACTTAATAACAAAAGTGTAGAAGGGACTCCTGGTCACCTTCAAGTAGATGGTCCTGAAGATGTCTTCCAATTTTGGGACTCTCTGAATTGGAGATTCTCTTGAGGTGGGAGTTATTTTATGGTATGCAGCTAGACAGCATCGCTGGGAGAATATTAGTCCTACAGAAAGGGTTTGGGGGGCAGGAAGAACCTTGGGGGACCTCGGAAGAGCTGTGCAATTACCAGGAATTTCATTGTCATGAACTCTCTCCTGTAATATGGATCTGTTTTACATACTAAAATACTGCTGCTCATCCCCACAGGCACTGGTTTATTCCTTTACAAAATGTTAATTTGCAATCTAACAGTCATGGCTTAACTAAAAAATGACTAAGGGGTCATTTTTGAAGCATTTTCCCACTCCTCAGCTCATGGCAGTCTCAGAAATGAGCTTTACTATATTAGTCAACAATATGAAATGAATAAAATAAAAGAGAGAAGTCACTTCAGACCTTAACGTTGCCCAGTTCCCCGCCACCTCTATTGGGAAATTCACTGTTTCTCTTTAGATGATATAACTGATCTCATCCAGAACAGGATGTACATAGAATGGAAGACAATGAAGATGTGAGAAGAGCAAGCTGATCTTAAAACAAGTATTGTTGAAATGGCTCGATTTAAAGGGATGCATCTGTCTCTCTGTCAATGTGCTCAGGACTGACTTCAGGCCAGGAACAAATTATTCCCCATCTATGCTTTAGCCTCCTAATCGGCCAATTTATGAGCGCTTTCCTCCCAGAGACACAGTACAGCTTGTCTGCAGATTATCGATGGCCTTCATGGTACAGCACGCAACAGGACAGGCTGTTGTTAGCCTTATGACCGCCCTGGGAGATTTGGCAGTCTTCTCTACTGAGGACCATGCTATAGCATTTGGGAGCCAAGTTAAGCTTTTTGCACCTCTCAGGGAAAGGCATAAAGATGCCAAAGTTTCTACATCGCTACAAAATCTAGTATAAGATTTCAAGCTCAGTTTCCATCAAGCTTAGTAAAAGTCTTAGATACAAAATGTACCATTCTGTTTGAGCCATGAAAAACTGCAGTTGCCCCGGAGTGACCGACAAATAAGAGGCACTGGATAAATGTTTCTCGGTTGATTCAGAGTGGGTATGAGCTGTACATGATGGGAGAGTCCAGATGGTTAGAATGACTTCTGACCACAAAGTCTGTAGCCCAACACTGGACTAAGGGTTGAGGGAGGGAAAAGAGAACTCTGAAGATGCGATCCTCAAGGCAGAGGAGCCAACACTCTGGTTGAGGAGATCTGAGCTTCAAGGTTCCATACCACAAAGCTTAAACTCCTTGAGGAACCCCTGTTCTCTTGAAAGCTAGTATCTGAAGATCACAAGATCATAGTTTTTGAGAACTTGGAGCTCTTCTAATCTAACCATTCTGTTTGACAGATGAGGAAACTGAGGCTCAGAAAGGGCAACTACTTACTTAAGGTGACTCAGAGAATAGATGACAAATCCTGGTTTCCAGTACAGGTCCTTAGACTCCAAGTCTAGGTTTTATCTTATTGCATTGCACAGTGTGAAATGTTATTCAATATATCATGATGTTCCTGGACCATCAAAAGTCAAGTGTTTGACTTGAATGATAGTCTTTCTAGCTCTAAAAAGATGTGGGGGGTGTTGGGATGGGTGAGAGGGAGGGATGGCAGCAGGAGATGAGGTGGAGAAGGAACGGGATTGCTTCCATTGTGGACATGGTGGTCCCATTTTGCACGCTTTTGTTCTAACACACACTTCTTTCTTTGCTACGCTACCCCAAGAGAAACAGTTCCCCTAACAGACAGGGACAGCCCAAGACATCCTTAAGGGCCAGGGGCATTCCAATTTCTGACACGAAATTCTAACCAATCACAGTCTGAGTTTCCCTTTGTGTCACTATTTCATACCAAGTGGTAAGCATCAAGGGGGATACCACGTGCTATGGCTGGGCAAGGTATAAAAATATGAAACAATTCTGAGGCTAGCCTTCTCTTCTATAGTTGGCAAGGGAAAAGGAGTGAGCTCTGTGGCTATATATCCTCTGGCCAGGGTAAGTAAAGGACACAGGCTCCCACTGTTTATAGAGAGGATGAACTCTTGGTCCCAGACCTCACAAGAATATTAGGTATAAATCCACACTGGATCTTACCGATGCCTTCGATACATAAAGAAAATACATAAGACAACAAAAACTAGAGAATGGAGTGAGAGCCCTTTCCGATTTATGGTTTTGTGGGAAGATTCAAAGCTAAACAGAGGAGAGAAGAGAGCACAAAAGACAAAGTAGACAATTTTTATTCTATGAAACACAAAACTCTTGCATGAAAGAAATCAAGGTAACTAGAATAAGAAGAGAAACTAATGACTTTGGGGGGGAATCAATTTATCAAATGTCTTTAATAAAGCTTTGATATCAAATACACAGGTAATTGGTACAATCACATAAGACAGCACGAGCTATTCTCCAAGACATAAATGGCCAAAAAGTATGAAGTTTTTAGAAGATGGAATGCAAATGATAAACAATCCTAGGAAAAGCATTCCAAATGCCTAACAATAAGACAAGTGCTAATTAAAACAATTCTGAAGTTTAATTTCACACCCATCAAATGGAGGAAGGATGATAAACGGTAGAAATAGTCAGTGTTAGGAAAGCTCTGGGAAGATAATCATGCTCATACATTGTTGGCGAGCTGTGAATCTGACCGACCATCTGGAAAATAATCTGTAATGATGGTGGCAATGTTTGCGATGGGGAAATTATTTACCCCCAAGAAGTCAAAGGCAGAGGATAAGATGTTATATATACCAAAATGCAGAGAGCATCAAGTCCTGTTTGTGGCAAGAAGAATTTAGTAACATAGTAGTTTACCCATTGATTGGAAAGAAGAAAATGCAACGTGAATGTTGGGGAAAGGACTGTATTTGTGATTTCTCTGATTTAAGGAATTTCCTGATGAGGAAATTCCCTAGAGCACTGCAAATCGGTATTCTCTGCACTTCTACTCTAATAGCAGTTCAGAGACTGGCCCAGGGACATGTAGCCAGGATGGAGCAGGGTTAGGTAAGAACCCACTTCATTCTGACTTCAATGCCAGTACTTTATCAACTGTAGAGCAAATGTAATGTGATACAGGAGTGCTGGACTCAAATCAAAGGGCCACATACTGACTTAGAAAACTACAAATGAACATTATCTATGTCATATTATGTTTTTTATTTATTTTCTTAAACATTCCCAATGACATTTTGGGGGAGTCTATTAGACAACAAGGAGATCAAATCAGTCGATACTATTTCTTGGAAGGTCAAATACTGAGAGTGAAGTTTAAATCCTGTAGCCATCTAATATGAAGACAGAACTCACTGGAAAAGACTGACACTGAAAAAGATCGAAGGCAAAAGGAAAAGGGGATGGCCGAGGATGAGATGGATATAGGGCATCATGGAAATATGGAACTTTGGGAGATAACAGACATTAAAAGGACCGGGCACAGCACGATCCATAGGATCACAGAGAGTTGGACACCACTGAACCAGTGAGCAACAAAAACTGGTTCTTGTCCTGAGAAGCCTGTGGCTTCCAGACAGGGAATTTGGCTCCCGCGAATTATAATGGACAGCTACTGAGCTGTAACAAATGGTGGATGTGAAACAGAAAGAAACTTGGGGAAATTTGTAGGAGTCGACATGGAATAAAGTAATCAGAATCAAGAAAGCAACTGATTTAATAAGCACGATGCTCTAAAGGAAAACAATGAAAGATATTTGAATTCAAATGAGAGGGAGGGGAAGGGAAAGAAGAAGAAGAAAAGAATGGAGTCTGTTTGGGACTCACAGCCTCTTGGGCATTGGGGTTATTTGCTTCTTAGTCCCTACTTCCTGTGGCTGCCATCAGATTGTCTCAGAGTCCGGTCTTGTCTCTATTCTCCTTTCTTGTTAACAGAGCCGTGGATACAATTCCTGCAATTAAGTCCCACCAGGTTTCCAGAATTAATTTTAGAAGGCTTTCATTATTTCATCCCCATGAAATTTCTTTCCATTTAGGAGCAGATGCTATAAACACCAGTCTGGCTCCATGTATCATGGTGAAAGTATGACACTGAAAAATAAGTAGGCTTTTTTAATAGACTCTTCGGAAGTAAAATGTCATCTTTGTTGTTTATGACCTTTGCTTTATGGATGGAGGCAGGTCACATCCACCCCAGCAGCACCTGGCTTCTTTGGGGATTCAGGGATTTTAAATATCCATCTTCCAATTCCTGATTGTATTAGAGAATCACAAAATCTCCAAGGCCAAATACTCTAATATATAATTGTACAAGACTCCCTTTTTCCAACAAACATGCTGGAAAAGTGGTCATCTTTCCTTTGCATGAAGACTTCCTGAGAGGGACGCCAACTGCCTTTGGAGGCTGCCCATTTCACTTTGGAAGGTTTGTGCTTCCCACTTAGGACAAGAACAATAAGTCTAAATCTTTCTTTCACCAAAAAAGCACTTCATATGCTCAAAGATGGCAACCATTCCCTAGACTTCAACTTCTTCTCCAGGAAGATGGATAATAGGGGTGGCTGGGGGACACATACACAAATGACAATGATAGGAGATGAGGGTGATAAGTACAAAAGAAACATCAAGGCAAAGTACTACATGGAAAAAAGTGACAGAATAGTTCTGGCTGAGAAAAATCTGGGACAATTCAAGAAGTAGTTACCAACTGAGCTCGAGTTTAATTTGAAAGGAAGGAAGGGACTTCAATATGTGCATAAGGAAGGAATGGACAAGAAGATGAATGAAATCACAGACATGGGAGAGTCTGAGATGAGAAATGGGTACAGAAAATAGGCATGTTTATAAGGAATGCAAAATTTGCAAGAAGGATTAATATAGGATGATTTTGGAAAGGTAGATTTAAAATAGCTTTTGCAGAGATGTGAATGTCAAGATAAGGATTTTTATAATTTCTTTGGTAGCCAATGAAGAATCACTGAAGATTCTGAGTAGAAGACTGATATAATCAGAGTGGTAAATTATGAACTACACTCAGACACTCGCATATAGAGTGGATTATAGAAGCAGTAGACTAATCTGTAGGCTATTAAGTAACCTAAACAAGAAAAAAATAAAGATAAAAATGAGGCTGACATGGCTATGAAAGAATGGATGCAAATATATATGAAAAAGGTGCAAACAATAGTACCTAGAAACTAAGTGAATATGGTAATACAGGGAAGGGAGTGATAAGGGAGAGGAAAAGAGCAAGGATGACTCTGAAGTTAATGAATTGTAGATAACTAAGAAGATGGTGTTATCATGAAAGGCAATAAAATTAATGGAGGTTTGGCAGGGAAAGGTAAGTTCAGTTTTTGACATGATGACTTTGAAGTGCCAGGGAGATGTCAAGGTACAGATACTCAGTAGACAACTGAAGGTACAAGATGAAAAGCGAGGGCAGAGATAAGATTTGGGGAGTAAGTTTCATAAAGATTATAAATACATCCATGAGGATAGATGTCAGCACAAATGAAAGTCAATGGAAAGAGAATATGAGGGCTGAGCAGAACACTGTGGGACATCCATGTTTCATGGGGCAGCAAGAAGATGAGCAATCAACAATGAAGAATGAGATGGTACAGTCAGAGGCAGAAGAAAATCCATACATACATTTCCATGGAAAACATGGGATTAAAAAGTTATTAAATTTATCAAGTACTTCAGGGAAGTCTAATAGGGTGGGGATAATACAAATGGCCACTTAATTTAAAAGAAAAGTACGTTAGTATAGAAATCATTATTTTTCTTCCATTTCCCTGTTCAAAAAGACCTATTTAGCCTGAAGCAGTGTATTCACAACTTCCACACCTTGCACCAGTCATTCAAGCTTGGGTGGAATCTTTAGAAAGGAAGAAGTTAGAAAAGGAAGAAGAGTAGAGTATTGGTAATGAAAGTGGGACTTGCTTTTGTCCTCAGCTTACACTGGGGACATGGCATTGAAGGATGGCGGGAATCTATGAGAAACTCTCCAATTAATATTATTGTTCTATAAGAAATGATTAGCAGGACGATTTCAGAAAGGCCTGGAGAGACTTAATGAATTGATGTGGAGTGAAATGAGCAGAACCAGGAAATCATTATACACAGAAACAAAAAGATTATACGATGATCAATTCTGATGAACTTGGCTCTCTTTAACAGTGAGATCATTCAGACCAATTTCAATGATCTTGTGATGAAAAAGCCATCTACACCCAGGGAAAGAATTGTGGGAACTGAGTATGGATCACAGCATTATCACTCTTTTTGTTGTTCTTTGCTTGCATCTTATTTTCTTTCTCATTTTTTCCAATTTCATTTGATTTTTCTTGTGCAGCAAGATAATTATATAAATATGTATGCATATATTGGATTTAACATATACTTCTACCACGTTTAACATATATTGGATTACTTGCCATGTAGGGAAGGGGGTAGGGAATGGGAGGGGAAATTGGAACACAATGTTTTGCAAGGATTAATGTTGAAGAATTATCCATGTATATCTTTTGAAAAATAAAAAGCTTTAATAAAAAATCTCTCCAATTTCACCTGAGCAAGTGGCAGAACTTGCTTCATGGAAAAGAGAGAAAGGAGAGTGGAAGCGAGAAAGAAAGAAGGAAAACCAAGGTAAAGAGAGGGAGAGGGAAAGGAAAAATGATAGGGAGGAAAAAAAGAGAAGGAAGAGGGGCAGGGAATGAGAAAAAAGGAATCTCAGTCCTTTGTGCTATGAATCTTGGACACAAGCTTGCGGGTAGATTGCCAGAAAGAACTTCTTC
The DNA here is from genome assembly GCF_902635505.1 of Sarcophilus harrisii. Classification (NCBI taxonomy): domain Eukaryota; kingdom Metazoa; phylum Chordata; class Mammalia; order Dasyuromorphia; family Dasyuridae; genus Sarcophilus; species Sarcophilus harrisii. Next base: position 65,941,852 of record NC_045432.1, read on the forward strand.
AGTGGCACAATGAATAAAGTAGCTAATTCCTAAGATGCGGAGAGTTGAGGGGGTGGATACTAAAGTAGTGGAGGATTCACTGCTGTCAAGAACAGGTGCTTGTCTTTCTTTAAGGATAGTGCTTCTATCATGTTCCATGGGTACTATCTGCATCTTTTTCTTCATTTTCATCTTTGTCACGTATCACATGAGATTGGAGATTGGATGGAACCTTTGCACCTAGTCCCATACTCTTAGCCATTACGGTTCCAATAATTGCCATTACCTAATGCTTTGTCTTAGAATGAGAAATCTACCTTGGGAAGAATATGCTTACAAAGTAGGGAAATCTTTTATTCTCTTCAGTGTAGCATATGTCTGCATCTATATATTAACAATGGCCAAGACTCTGAATATGCAATGTGACAGGATTTTGAGTGCTTGCATGTTAGCAGACAGTTGCAGTATTAATTAATGCCACTTAATGTGAAACAGAGTCTGTTTTCTTAAGTTATCTCCTTCAAGAACAATGTATTTTTGCCCTCATTGATATTCAACTCTTTGCTCCCTTATCTAGCAGAGTTAAAATTAGACTTTTCTGACTAAGCATAATTCTAGCTAAAAAAATTATTTTGATTGCCTTATTCCTTGCTTCAGAAAGAAGAGGGTTTACAGAGCAAATCGGCACTCATACAGCACAAGACGCCATCATTTTTCATTAAGAAGAGGAAGTAAGTCTTTCACAGAAAGGTACCCGCCCATTTCACAGAGGAAGTTGGCTCCATATGGCTCTACAGGGCACCATTTGGGCAGCTTATGGACTCAGGTAGAAAGCAAGTGCTTTCTTTTTCTTTGTGAAATGGTAGCTGATCCTTACCTAAAAACTGCAATAGTCAGGAGAAAGAGCTCTGCACATCCAATTTTGGCTACATGTGTATTTGTTCAGTGAAAATAATAAAATCTGGAGAAAACAACAAAAGGAAAAATTCAAGCATGGACTTTTATTGCAATTTCTTTTTAAAATCCCTTTTTTCAATATACTGACATTGATGGATCCATAACTTCATCTGTGAGGGTCCTCCAGCACCCACAGATGCTGTAACCCTTCCCTGAACTCTGATCTTGAACAGTATCTCAAAAGATTAGGGTACATGTGTACATGTAAAGAAAGATTACAACCCTGCTTAGCCTTGTGGGCTCTGTAGATTGGAGTGACCAATGTTCCTGGTTGATGTAGGCACCAACTTGGATTGCTAGGATGTGTGTGCTGGGCTGTTCCATCTGGCTGAGGCTAACTGGCTGGGCTGGGGCTTAGGAGAGCTTTAACTATACAACAGTGTAGCCTTTGATGACCTCGATCAACCATTATGCTGTGTGATGTCACGTCAAAATAGAACTTTTCAGAGTACCAAAGTCATGAAGATGATGATGGTGATGATGATGATGATGATGATAACATCTTAAACTATTTTAGCTGTTCATAAAATCTTTTCCTCCCAATAAGCATCTGGGAGAGATAGGTCATCATTACTTTCATTTCACAAAGGAGGAGACTTAAAAAGGGGAAACAATTTATCCAGGATCTTCAGCTAGTTAGCCATGGAATCAGGAACCAAAGCCAAGTCTCTCTGTTGCAAGTTCAGAATTTTTTCCACTTTAGGGACCTATCTAAGTTTAAACATTTCCAAAGGCAGCTATGCAAAGAAGCAACTGTCAATTATAACTTTCAGCTTTAAGATAGATACCCCAAACTGAGTGTGATCCACAACATAGCATTTTCACTCTTTCTGTTGTTGTTTGCTTGCATTTTGTTTTGCTTCTCCTGTTTTTTTAAACTGGTTTGATTTGATTTTTCTTGTATAGCACAATCATTGTATAAATATGTATGCATATATTGTATTTAACATACATTTTACCATGTTTAACATGTATTGGACTACTTGCCATCTGGGGGAGAGAGTGAGGGAAGGAGGGGAATCAGAACACAAGGTTTTGCAAGGGCTAATGTTGAAGAATTGTCCACGCATATGTTTTGAAAAATAAAAAAGATAGATACCCAAGATCAGCAAGATACGATGTGGAAGCCTCGGAACTACCCAACTGAATTCTAACAGAGTTATCAAGCTCTCTTATAGGTCCATCACTAGATTCTAATATAGATCTTTCTGATAAAGGTAATTTTGATTATGAGCATAAGCCTGACCATTAAATATAGTGCAGTATGCTAAACCACTCACCTTACTCAGCTTTGCAAGCTAGCTGCTATTGCAGCTACTACCTCTGGGCAATGACGGTGATGATAATCTTAATTATTAAGAAGAATGGAGATATGGAAGAGTAAAGACCCACATTTAGAACTGCAGAAAGAAGTGACTGAAATATCATTCAAGTAAAATATAGCTTTTTAGAGTTTTGGCTACAAGTTACATCATTTGAGTTCACATCTTCTTACATCAGGGCAATTTGTGATCCTATAGAACATATTTTGACAAAATGTATTGATGGAAAAAAAGTCAGTGTTTATAACATCCCCCTATACACGATTAAAACCTACACCCCGCAAGAATTCGTGACATTTCTTTTTGCATCTCTTTCTTATATCTAGGACATTCCATTTAGTCCACATGTCACAAACTCCTTGTGAAAGTAGGCTACATTTTACCCGCAGATAAGGAGATCATCTCTGTGTATATAGGTCAGAGTGGTTAGAGTGAAAGTCTATACAGGTCAATTTCACTTTGCATAGAGTTACTGGGGATGCTTTCATCTACATACGGGATGAATTGACTAGAGCACCAATTCAATAGACCAATTGGTATAATTCACTCAAGTGTCTCCTCTGGATCACCTCCTGCCCAAAGCAAAATTCAACTACAAACCTCAAAGACTTGGGTTAAGGACTGAAGGCTTCCAGAATCGAACAGCACCTAGACACTTTTATCTACCTCTCTGGAGGATCTGACAGGGAACTGGGTTAGCATCTAAGAAAGGCTAACGAGCATGCTTAATAAGAATATTTCATTCCCCCCCTTGCATGTCAAGACAATTTTTTACATTAATTCTAAATTTTTTGAATTCCAATTTTTTTTTTCGTTTTTCCTCCTTCACCGTCCCCCTCCCTGAGACAGTAAGTAAGCAATTTGATATAGGTTTAATAAGCATTCTAAAGAAAGGAGCTTTTCTTTTTCTTTGCTACCATATTTAAGACAAAGAGAATCACGAATTCTGTGTCAGTCCTGCTCTCTCTGACTTCATTATAATGGTTTCTTAAACTCCCTACCAAATATCATACTGAGTATAGCAAACGGGGAACTAGACCAGGAGTCAAGAAAATCAAAGGGTAACGTCACTAGGACCTAACTGATGAGCCTTTCAAGGAGCCATGTAGACTTCTCTGGAGTATAGTTCAAGATGAATGACCATTCATTCGGCATCCTTAGCCCTGGACCTGCAGAAAATAGATTAATTATGGGCATAGGGAATACTCTGTCATTTTCAATATACCCACATATAATCTATATATCTAGATCTAGGTCTCTCTCTCTCCCTCTCTCTCTTTCTCTGTGTGTGTGTGTGTGTGTGTGTGTGTGTATATATATATATATATATATATATATACACACACACACACACGCATATGTAGGTATACACATATGTATGTATATGTATGTATACACATGTGTATGTATACATATATACAGGTGTGAATGTTTACATATATTTGTATGTTGAAATATTCATATTTTGTGATTTTTGATGTCTTATTCTGTTAAAAGAAGACAATTAGATAATTTCTTGCCTTGCTTTGTCAAAAATTTGCTTTAGAAGATAGAGGGAAGCAACAAGAACTACTATGCTGGACATTTTTTTGGTCCCAAAATGGAAAGGCCTGCCAAATTAGGTAGTGAGTTTTCACCCCCTACAAATGTTTAAGCAGATAGTTTAAAAAAATACCACTTGAATTCTTAGCATCTACCTGGCACAGAGTAAGAACTCAATAAATATTTGTGGACTGAATTATATACCTCAATATCTGTCATGATGAATCTTAATTGAGAAACCAGTAAAGTTCAATAGTGGAACTTTTTAAAATGACTGAACAAGAAGAGAATACACAGCCAGAGTATATCATACAAAAGAAAGGGGTCACAGGGTTTAGCAGACTGCACAACATGAGTGAGCACTGACATGGAAGTCAAAAGAGGTAATGCAATTATAACATTTACTGACAGAAGTAGGGTATCTGGAATGGGTCAGGGAACTGTTACCAAGAGGGTAACTCTGTGCTGGCAGGACAAATTCTCCAGTATTCTATTCAGTTGAGGGAACTACTCTGTAGGGAACACAAATAAAGACAAATAAACAGAATTACTGCCTAAGGAGAATGAGGTGAAGGGATAGAAAGGAGACTCAAAAATGTCGTACATAAGAATTGGTTGAAGTATTTGAGGCTAAGTAATGGTAAAATTGCTTTACATTTTTTTGATGTCTGTTAAGTAGAAAAGAGAAAAGACTCAAGAGGGGACAACTAAGAGCAATGAGTACAAACTACAGGGCTAGATGTTGGCTTGATATGAGGGAAAATTTCTAATCAATTATTGGAGTTGAATGAGTGGTCTAGAAAAATTAGGTTTATATCAAAGTTTTAAGCCATTTTCCAAATAAGTTCAAGATTAATATGTGACTAGTATATTAAAGATTGTACCATAAAAATTAGAAGAGAATCAGGTCATTTACCTTTCATAACTTTGGGAACAAAATGAATTTTTAATCGAACCAAAGAGAGGGGCAACTACAAAAGATAAAACTGACAGTTTTGATTTTAATTGAAAATATTTTTGCTTAGAGAATAGCTAAACAAAGTGCTGTATATGAATACAAAGGATGATAATTACTATGTTGTAAGAAACAACACATGTGCAACTGTTTTGAAATGAATTAAGAAGAACCTAGAAATAATATACACAACACTACAACAATAATCATTAAGCAACAGAAACTGAATGTCATAAATGATGAAGAACAACCTTGGACCCATCAAAATGTTGAGCGGGTTGAATTAATAATTCTGTTCAGAGAAACAAAGGGCCAAAAAAGTAAAAAGAGATATTTGGGTTTCAGTCCTGAGGAGGAACAAAGTAAATATATCTAATTAGATAACTGGATTTCTGTTTTTTGGCATGGTTTCTCAATTGTGCTAAGTATGATGTGAATATGGTAATTATAGGTATCTGAGCAAAGAGGGTTGCCCTGTTATAAGAAAAAGTAGGAAGCCAGATATGAATAAATAAAAGTCATAATATTGTAGTGACAGGGGCTTCAATTATCTAGCTATCTACTAGAACTCTGTTTTAGGCAGAGAAGTTGAGATGACATAATTTGACTCAATAATTTCATCATGAAAAAACAGAGGAAAAGAAAAAGATAAATGTCATTTCAAACCTGATTTTGAATCAATAAGAAAGAATTCATTGTCAAAGGAGAAATGACTGGATCTTTGAGGGCTTCCCTAGGTGATTTCCATCATGGACTTAATAAGAAATAATGAAAGACAAGCCAGATAAAATCAATTGTGGAACAATAGATTTTCCCAAAAAAATCAGAAAAGAGATAGAAGATTCAGCTATCTAATATTCTATACTTGTAGCTTGGCCAAGAGTGATAAACAACTACTTGTGAATAGCCCAAACAGAAATGATTTCAATGAGAAGTCAAATGACAAGTAGGGTAAAATAAATCTCACCTGACCACAAGAAAGCAGTAACTAAATCAAATTTTTAGAAATTATCTCATAATATGGAAGCAACTGTAGGTAAGGGAAGCAGAAACTGAATTTAAAAGATTAATTAGAATACTCTTACAGAAATAGGGGCAAGAACACCAAGGAACAGATTGACCTTTGAGATTCCATCTAAATTAGAAATATCATATGTTATAAAGGAAGTATTAACTCCATAATTTCAAAAAAGATACAACAGAACATGAAATTAATCATTTCCAATATTTCTCTCTAGGAAGGAAAGTATTTCTATTTGGTTTCTATAGCCCTTTACAACTTGGGCCTTCTGACTTTTCCAAAACTTCCTACACTTCAATCTTTTCCAAATGTTGTACAATTGGCCTTTTTGCTGTTCTTTGTATGATTATTTGCTGTTATTAAACAGTATTTTATTTTTTCCTATCACAAGTAAAAATAGTCTTTAACATTCATTTTTTAAAAATTTAGTTCCATTTCCCTCTCCCTCTCAGTTCATATAAGTCTTTGAAGGCTTTTCTGAAATCTGCCTGATAAGTCTTTCTTTCTTTCTTTTTTTCATTTTTTCTTTTTATTTATTTGTTTGTTTACTTATTTATTTTTAAAGCTTTTTTATTTTCAAAACATATGATCAGATAGTTTTCAACATTCATCCTTGCAAAACCTTATGTCCCAAATTTTTTTCCTCCTTTCACCTTCCCCCCTCCTCTACACAGCAAGTAATCCAATATATGTTAAACACACAAATCTTCTATATGTATTTCCACAATTAACATGATACACAAGAAAAATCAGATCAAAAGGAAAAAATGAGAAAGAAAACAAAATTCAAGCAATCAACAAAAGAAGTGAAAATGCTATGTTGTGATTCACACTCAGTACCTAGAGTCCTCTCTCTGGGTGCAGACAGCTCTCTCCATCACAAGACCATTGGAACTGGCTTGAATCAACTCGTTAATGAAAAGAGCTGTGTTCATCAGAACTGATCATCATATAATCTTGTTGTTGCCGTGTATAATGATCTCCTGGTTCTACTCACTTCACTCAGCATCAATTCACGTAGATCTCTCCAACCCTCTCTAAAATCATCCTGCTGATCTTTTCTTACAGAACCATAATATTCCATAACATACATATACCATAACTTATTCAGTCATTTTCCAACTGATGGGCATCCACTCAGTTTCCAGTTCCTTATCACTATAAAAAGGGCTGCCACAAACATTTTTGTACATGTGGGACCCTTTCTCTAGTCTCTTTAGGATACAAACCCAGTAGAGACACTGCCGGATGAAAGGATATACACAGTTTGACAGCCCTGTGGGTATAGTTCCAAATTGCTCTCCAGAATGGTTGGATCTGTTCACAATTCCACCAACAATATAATAGCGTCCCACTTTTCCCGCATCCCCACCAGTATTGATCATTATCTTTTCCTGTCATCTTAGTCGATCTGAGAGGTATGTAATGGTCTCTCAGAGCTATATTAATTTACATTTCTTTGATCAATAGTGATTTAGAGCACCTTTTCATCTGACTAGAAATAGTTTCAATTTCTTCATCTGAAAATTGTCTATTCGTATTCTTTGACCAATTATCAACTGGAGAATGGCTCAGTCTTAAAAATTTGAGTCAATTCTCTATATATTTTAGAAATGAGGCCTTTATCAGAACTCTCTGAATGTAAAAGTTTTCCCCAGTTGATTGCTTCCCTTCTCATCTTGTCTGCACTGGTTATGTTTGTACAAAAATTTTTAACAACATAATCAAAATTATCCATTTTGCATTCAATAATGTACTCCAGTTCTTCTTTGGCCACAAATTCCTTCCTTCTCCATAGATCTGAGAGGTAAACTATCCTTTGTTGTTCTACTTTGCTTATAATATCTCTATGTCTAAATCATGAACCCATTTCAATCTTATTTTGGTATGGTGTGTTAGGTGTGCATTGGTACCTGGTTTCTGCCATATTAAATTTCCAATTTTCCCAGGAATTTTTGTATAGTGAGCTCTTATCCCAGAAGCTGCAATCTTTGGGTTTATCATACATTACATTACTATAGTCAATGACTATTGTGTCTTGGGAACCTACCCCATCCCACCAATTAACTACTTTTTTAGCCAATACCAAATGCTAATTTATAATATAGTTTTAGGTCTGATATAGCTAGACCATTTTCCTTTGCATTTTTTTCATAAATTCCCTAGAAATTCTTGGCCTTTTGTTCTTCCAGATGAATTTTGTTATTATTTTTTCTAGCTCTATAAAATGATTTCTTGGGAGCTTGATTGGCATAGCACTGAATAAGTAGATTTAGATAGATAGATAGATCAATTTAGATAGAATTGTCATTTTTATTATATTAGCTCGGCCTACCCATGAGCACCTGATATTTTTCCAACTGATTAAATCTGACTTTGTGTGGAAAGTCTTGTAATTGCCCTTTGCTTGGCAAGCAGACTCCCAAATATTTTATATGGTCTACAAATATTTTGAATGGAATTTCTCTCTGTATCTTTTGTTGCTGGACATTGTTGGTGAGCAAGTCACTTCACCCTGTTTGCCTCAGTTTCCTCATCTGTAAAATAATCAGGAGAAGGAAATAGCTTGTATCTTTGCCAGTATCCTTGCCAAGAAAACCCCAAGTGGGATCACAAAGAGTTGGACATGACTAGAAAGCAACTGAGCAACAACAATAACAAAGAGACTGTAAGCAGCCTCTAATGAACATATTCTTCTTCCCTCCCTTATTTGATTCCCGTGACAGATGCAAGTTTTGTAAAGGACTTTCTTTCCCACAGTTCTGAGGGTCATAAAGCCAGGTCCTATGGAAAATGAAAATGTGGTTTATTGCTTATTTTAAAATATATTCTAGCAGTTATTTTACATTACTGATGTTGAATTAAAAAGAAGACAGGAGACAAGTAGTCATAGTTTTAACAATAAGTAGGATGGATGAATACCTAGAATATATGAAATGTGAAAATGCCACAAAGTTAGGAGGGATAGAGAGTACATTGAATGATAGGCATTTGAAATCCAAAAAGACCATAATGGGCTATATCACTAGACTGAATCTAATAAGACAAAATGAATTAAGGATGGATATTCTGATTTGCACTTGTGTTCAAAAATTCAGCCAGAGTTAAAGATGAAAGAGTTATATATACTTAGAAGTGTCCCTGAAAAAGATTTGGGAGTTTTAGTTGATTGCAAGTTCAATGTGAGTCAGCAATGGGATTGGCACCCAAGAGAGCTAATTGGTTTGTGGGATATATTATTAAAGTCATGGGCTCCAAGAATAAGGAACTGATCATTCCACTGTATTTTGCCCACATGAGGCCATCCCAGCAGATCTCTGCTCAGCTGTGTATATATTATAGTTTCGAAAGGACTTGGATAAGCTGAAGAATGTCCAGAAGAGAGCAAGCAGGGTACTGAAGAGACTGGGAATCATGTTACAGGATGAGAGGTATTAAATAAAGATATTTGTTCTGAAAAAGAGAAAGCTCATGATTGTTATCTTAAAGAGCTTAACAACACTATCATAAGGCAGAGGTATTAGAGTTGTTCTGTTTAGTTCCAGAAGGCAAAATTGGGAGCAATGGATAGCAATTGCAAAGAGACAAATGTATGGAAACAGATTTTAATCTAAAACACTGTCCTAGAGTAAAAAGGGCTATGTTTACCAATGATATTTTCTTCTGTCCCCAGGCAGATGCTGGATGACTCCCTGTCTTACATATTGTACTGGGGATTCCTTTTGGGATGCTATTTCAACTCCAAGGCTGTTGAGTCTTCATCTATCTCCAATTATATGGGATATTTTCTATGGAACATCCTTTTTGATTGTTTCTCAGTACTGAATAACATCCGAATATTTTGGCCTTCATATTTAAATGCAAGACCCATCTATTCAATCAGGACTTCCTTGATTAATTTGTTCACATCCTCTAGTTAGGTCGCTGCAATGCAAGTTGAGTTCTAACCTTAACATCATGGGATCTGATTAAACCCTGTTTTGTGGGATGTGCATACAAATGTCCTTCATAAATCTGGTCTCATTTTATGAACTTTTCCTCTTGTGTCTTGAACCAACTTGAAAGTTATCATAAAAATTCAACTGAATCTTATTTGTTGCCTGGGCACTAGCAGGTGAAATCATGTATCTCAGATTCTTCAGAGAAATTCAGCTTCAGGACCTGATGAATTCTGGGACAGACTTTGGTTATGTATCACAACTCAATTGCTGGCCCTGAAAATGGAGCTACATATTTTGCTAAGTATTCTTTTAAATCTGACATTGTGAAGCAAAATCTCTAACTCTTCTCCTCTCAAAATTCTATCATCAACTCCCTCCCTTCCCTATGTTTTCCCTTCTTTCACTTTCTATAATTAAGTAGCCCTTCTCTGTACCAAGACTAACCTCTTAAGAAATGTCCTAAAGTCTGTCCACTCCCATATGCTCCACTGTACTATCCCTTCAACCACCTTCTGCCCCCAATGTTCAATCCATCTCCTAGTTTTTTTACTTTCTGCTTTCAAATATGTGAAAGTCTCCTCCATCCTAAAAATTATTCATTCCACCATTGCCTTCCCTTAAGTTACTGTCTCCTCTCGTTCTCAAACTAAGAAAGGGTAAATCTACATTCATTTCCTAATTATCCTCATGTCTTATTCGTGTCTCAACCCTTTTGCATGAGGCTTCCTTCTGATCTCATCATTCAACTGGAAGAGCTTTCTCTGAAGTTTCCAGTGATTTCTTAACTGCCAAATCTCAAGGCCTGTCTAAGTCTTCATCCTTCTTGATCTTTTTGTTGGATTTTACACTATTACTTACCCTCTCCAGTCTTGGTTTTCACAATACTGTTTTCTCCTGATTCTCCTTCAAAGTGTCTGAATGCTCCTCAGTCTCCTTTTCTGGTTCTTTGGAAATTCAGTCTGCTAATTCTGAATATAGCTTGAGATGATATTTTGAGTCCTCTTCACTTTCTATACTTATCAGATTACATGGGTTTAATGATCATCTCTATGGAAATGCCCCCGATATCTATATATCAAGACTCAGTCTCTCTTTTGAGCTTTAGCCCTATATCACCCAATGCTTTGTGTACATTTGTCAGATGTCCCAAAAACACATTAGACTCAACATGACCAAAAGAGAATTCATTGATTTTCTTCCAAATGATCACATTCTAAATTTCCCTATTTCTATAAAGAGGACCACCCTTCTTCCAGGCTCCCAGGTTCAGCTTTATCTTCAACTCTTCAATTTCCTCCATGCCACATATCCCATCACTTGCCAAATCTTGCCATCTCTCAATTCAACCCTTTCTTCAATCCTCTGCTCTGCTTCTCTCCCTCACGCTGCCTCCATCACACACATGTGTGCACGTACACACAGTCATCATTAGTGCTCAGGCCTCTCTCCTTTACTACTAATTCAATGGCTTCTGTGTTGGTGATCTTGCCTCCAGGCTTTTGACACTTTGATTCATTTTTTATGTAGTTGCCAAAGTGATTTTCCTCAAGCACAGATCTAAGCATATCACTCCTCATTCCACAATAGCGACTCTTTGTTACCACTAGGATAAACTAGAAACTTCTCCATTTTGTATTGAAAGTTCTTCACAACTTGGCTTCAACAGTCAAGCTAATAGATTCACTTGAAGCCTCTCTCTTTTTCCCTTTTGGGAAAATGAGCCTGCCCATAAAGGTCTAGACAATCAGAAGACAGTTCTATGAAAGTTTCTTATTTCTGTACAAATTGTATAGTTTCTCTGTATCCTATTTTTCCAATCAATAGGTCTAAGAGTGAGCTGGCATAAAATTACTCAATGATTCTTTTTTAGGTTACGTGGTCACTGAATGTTCTAGGGGACACATTATATGCAGAAAATAAGATTTAAGGTGAAAGATCCTTAAATCCAAATGCATTATTTGTTCATGAGTATGTGTGGGCATGCAACTGTAGCTAAAATGACAGGCAGCTGTAGCTTGCAAAAAGGCCTTTTCAAAGTAACAGAATAATACAGCAAATCTAAGACAAATTTAGAGTTCCCAGTTTTTAGTGTTTTTTTTTTTTGATAACGCTGGTTTTACAAAAGGTGATCATTTCTTCACACAGCTTGAACTAGGCTCCCATAGGGATAATGACCAAAATGATATCATTTTTTCTAAGGAAGTTGAGTACAACAAAAGAATCATAAATTCCAATTTGAGTTAAACATAAAATTACTTCCAAATGCATATAGATGCCAAAAGAGTTGCTAATAATGTGAACTTACAAAGAAGTATGCCGAGGAAAATGGCATACTTAATTTACCATTTTAGCTCGTGGGTTTGACAACATCTAAAAGGATGAAATAGTTCTTGGACTAATAGGGAGATTAGAATCCATTTTTCAAAATTCTTATCCATTTGAGAGTAAGACAAACTCATCCAAGGATGCAGATGATATCTGGTATAATATCAAACCTTTGCCTAAATCTAATTAAATGTCATTTTGGGGGGATACCTTGGGGAAATTAATGCTATCTCTGACTGAAGAAAAATAAAAACATCTCAAGGATATCAAGTCAACCCATAGTCATGTAAAGAGAAGTTATAATGCATTTTACTATAATCGAAGCCATTATTCCAATGAGGAATATATATCTATTAAAAACAGTGAGGTGAGATCTAATGTATAATATCCACAAGTTAGAAAAAATATATCTAAAAGAGAACCAGTATTATCAGAGAAGTTTTGGTGAAGCTTCAAAAAGTATTCAATAAGTCTTCTGAAATTATGCTGTATACTCACTGTAAGTCAAATGCACCTCATTCATCAGTATCATAGAACAAAAGAGATAACGCTCAAAACATACTAAAGGAACAAAAAGAAAGTACATAAATCATAGATTTTTCCAGCACTTTCAAGTCTGAATGAATCTCAGAGGTTATCAAGTTCAAACTCTACTTTCTGCATAAATCAAAGGAGACAGTATTTGTAAAGCATTTTAGCACAGTACCTGGAAAATAGAAGGCACTACATAAATGCTAACTATTATTATTGGTGTTAATATCATTTTATATTGTTGTAAATCATAATGCTATTAGTGTTCATAATAACAACAACAATAATGATGGTAATAATAATAAATCGTTCTATAATGTCTTCCACAAAGTAGAAATATAGAAAATCTTCCAAAGATGGGAAACATCACTTTATAAGGGAACCTATTCCATTTTTAGACAAATCTGATTATTAGAAAATTGCTGATATCAGAAAATTATATTTAATCTTGCCCTCCTTTATATGCTTTCACATTGTTGTAATATAAGTCATTTGATGAAACCCCACATGCATAACAAAGGTCTAAACCCAACTGCAAAACATCTGAGTGCATCCTGAATCAGATTAAAATTTAACTGAAAAATACACAGATATAAAATAGATAATGTTAACTTGTGGTTTTCTAAGTCAATATGTGATCAGCAGGGATCCATTTCTATAGGACATGGATAACATTTGTTGTCTAAAGCACTTTTCCCATAAGATCCTCAGCACAGAGATCCCTGCCCAACATTTGACAGACCTGACCAGCCCCTTGGGACTGTGCTAAGGATCTCATGAGAGGTAGGTGGGAGCACTTTAGACCTTTGCTAAATAAGCAGGTGTCTGCCAAACAACTGTTGGGCTTGAATTTAACATTAGACTTGTAAATGTTTGTATTTCATTCTGGGTTTCTTGTTGTTTGAGTAATGAAACTGATTCTGAAGAATTCATCTGGAAATTTTTGCTGTGTCATTTGGGGGACATTACATCACTTCTTCAGGCCTTGGTTATCTCATCTGTAAAAAAAAAAAAAACCTATAACTTTAAGCAAACATCTAGGAGAACCTATTAAGAAAATATATTTTAATTATGTTTGTGTTTTCTTTTTTTAAAGAAATAGCTAACACAGGATGGCAGAGTCAAGAATCTTGAAGTTCTATAAAGATCAGAACAGTAGACTGAATTAAGTAAGATACTTTTTCATAGGGATAAACAATCTTCTACTTATATTAAAAAATGGAATCCAAAATAAATAAAGTCCATAAGTACAACACAGGGAAGGTATGACAGGACAATAAGGGAAAAACTCTTGGCATTTTAGTGTAGTACAAGCTCAGTGGTTTGATATGGCAGTCAAAACAGCTAATGTGATTGTAGTCTACATTAAGAGAGGACTCATATTAAGGAAGAGGAGATGGTAGTTGCACTATTGCCTGTCCTAGACAGATAAAATATAGGATTGTAGATTTAGAGCTGGAAGAGACCTTAGAGAACATGTGATCTCTCTTAACTGAGGCCCAAAGAAGTCAAATGATCTGTCCATGGTTAGATTTGTAAAGTGGCAGCTCTTTCATTGAGCCACACTGCCATCTCACTTTGAAATAACATTGACTCCTGTGTACCATATTTGAGAAGGAGACTAATGGCTCAGAATATGCCCAGATGGTTGTGATAAGGATGGTAAAAGAAATAAAAGTCAAGGCATGCATGGGCAGAATTTAGGAACTTAAACTCGAGACAAGAAGGTGTGGGGTGGAAATGAAAAGCCGCTTTTAAGAATTGGAAAGAATGCCATTGTAGAACAGAAATAAGTTCTATGTTTGATGACCTAAGGCAAGGAATACTGGGTAGAGGATTAAGAGTGATTGATTGGAATAAAGTATAATAAGAGATTTCATAACTGTCTGAAAGTGGAACAGACTTCCTCAAGTAGTGTGTTCCTCTTTAATGGAGGCCTTCACAAAGAGATCGGATGACCATTTGCCAGAGCTGGTGTTGATATAATACCATATTTGTTGTGGGTTGCATTACATGACCTTGGCAGTATCTGATTTCAAATTCTATGATTCTGAAATGTCTACTATAACTGGTACAATGGTATATAAGGTACATTAAAAATCAGAAAGTCTCTTCAATATTTAATGGATCCATTTTCATAAAAAGGACACATGGAACATATCATCTGCCTCTCTTCTAAACCTACCTTTATTTAGCATACAGTGAATGTGGGTTCTCTAAGAATTATGATTGTTTTCCTTAATCATTTCTATTCCACATGGGAGAGAGAAATGAGAATGCAGAGTAAGATGTGTCAGTTTGCCCTATGTAATTGTGTGATTTAAGTTGAGAAAAATCAATCTCATTTCCTCTGGGGTCCCTGCATGATGATACTACGAGAAGCCAAAAGGATAGATATCTACACGTCCCCTAATTCTCCTTCTTTCTTGATTTTTCCCAATTCTTTTAGAAGAGCTGATTACTGTTGGAGTACCATTTTATGAACTAAAAATGAGACAATCTATCAAATTATATGTTTCTGCTTTATGAAGGGGGCAAAATCAGGACTTTGCTCTTTTTGCCAGTGGCCTTAGAACACAATGACTAATAACTGATTTCCATTCTCTTGTCAAAAATGTTTCACTGTGTTAGGGTTACTGTTAAAATTATATCATCAACCTTTAGAACAGTCATTTTGATAAATTAAGCATTCCCCCAACATTTCAGTCATTTGGCAAGCCTCAATAAATTTTTCTCTCTGGACTAAAAAAAACTGTTTATTTAGAAGGACTTAATCAACTATAAGAATTTATTAAATGTTTACAAACATTGTGCTAGATGCAGAAGATACAGTAGAGATATATAGAGAGATTGTATTCTATTGGGAAGATCCTATTGAAGTTAGAGATCTGTGCACAATAAATACAAACTGATTTCATTGGAAAACCAATTAAAAATCCTCGGATATGAAGTGACATTTAATTTGAACCTTAAAAAGTGCCAGGAATTCTAAGAAGTTAAGATAAGGAGGAAAATACACCAAGCATGAAGAAAATGTTATACAAACACATAGAAAGGAGAGGTGGAATGTTGTGAATAAGTAACATCAGGCAGGACACTTTGGTCAGAAAACAGAATTATGAGGCGGGGGATAATATGGACCAGGTCCTGAATGGCATGCTAGAGTTAGATTGCCAAGGTCTAAAAAAGAAGTTCCCATGGTTCCCTGGGAGAGGAAAGAGGAGGGACACATAGCATACATACTATGGTAATATAAGAAACAGAAAACATGAATAAAACATTATTTTAAAAGACGAAAAGAAGGAAGCTGTTCAGATCTCCTAGAATCAGAGGGTGAAGTAGAAATAGAAAAAAAAATCGACTGCTGACCTCCTCAAAGAAACTCCAAGATGAGGATCAAATGAGATAATATTTATAAAGTGCTCATCACAGTGCCTGGCACACAGTAAATACTACAGAAATGTGCTGGGGGTTTATAAGTTTTTGTTGCTTCCAAGGTGATGTGATCCTGGGACAGATATGGCCACCTTGTCTCCTTATCTTTATGAAGGAAGGGCCCCTCAACTCCAGAAGCCAAGTAGTATCAATGTTCCTCTCTGCTTCGATACTGTGATCAAGATCCTTGCCCCCTTGTGAATGATCCCCAGGGATCCTCTTCACCCTGGGACTCTGCATTGGCAATATAGTTTCTAGTGAGTGCCAGCTCTACTAACCTGAAAAAGGATCGTCTGTAATCTCTTTCCGAGCAGTTGACACTCTCACTTTGCCTGGGCTGAGACCTCCTGAAGCTCCTGCTATACCTATTGTTGCCACTCCTTTATGTGTAGACTCCACCCTAGTCTTAGACTTCTCTTTCCTACCTTATAAGTTTTCTTAGGCAGGAAAAAAGGCTCACTCACCATGATATTTTGTTAGCTTTAGCATTTCAAAATTTGATCTCAGGTGTTATTTTAAAGTTGTTACGAAGGAAATGTTGAGAGTTCAGCTGGATGGCTTCCCACAATTCACCATCTTGGTTCTGCCTCAGCAAAGTTTTTGTTTTTGTTTTTACACCAAAACTGGCCTAAACGTCCGTCTTTCCAATTTATGCCTCTTGTGACTAGTTCTGGCATCCTGGGCAAACCAGAACAATTCTATGTCTTCTTCTCCAGGAAAGCCCTTCACAGCATGCAGACAGTACTCATTACTATTTTACATTTTGTTTCATTTTATTTCTGCTCCTTCCTCTGATGCTTATAAGTCATAATCTCATAATCTCCAGTGAAGTCCTTGCCTGCCTCACCTCCCTCTTCTTCATGTGCCTTAGCTTATTAACATCCTCATCATTGCGCCTCATGAGGTAATGGATTCAATCGGCCAATAAATATTTATTAAATGTCTACCATGCATCAGGCTTTGTGCTAAGTGTTGGGGATCATGATATGTTGGATATACTTGTTATGTTGGATATATGGTTGGGGATACTGTAGAGATGGGTATTCGTGATTAGCCACAGGTTGGACTCAATAGCTGTGCTCTAAGGGCCCGAAAAAAAGAGACTGTGTATCTGAGTAGGTAAAATGAGATATCCAAGAACAAACATCTGAGCTGTGCAGGATCTAGCAGGACTGCCACCTCCTTTGATCTGTACAGTGTACCATTCTCATTGTGGCCTAGTATGGCACTAGTTTTGCTGATTCATTATGGACAATATACTAAAATATAAAGACCATATGAAATAACGTAGAAAAAAGTTCTTTGTAAACTTTAACCTGCCATATAAATGTGAATTAGTCAAAGTAGTAGTAGTAACAGCAGCAGCAGCAATGGTAGTAATAGTAGTAGTACTTATTGTTATGGTCATGGTCATAGTCATAGTTATAGTAGGAATGGTATAACACAAGAATATTCTCCTTCAAGCAACTCTACAACTCCCCAACTTATATTTACACTGGGATACTCTCTGGCTTTGTAATATGGCCAATGAAATCAAAAAAGGTTGATGAAAGAGATTATTA
Organism: Sarcophilus harrisii; assembly: GCF_902635505.1. Classification (NCBI taxonomy): domain Eukaryota; kingdom Metazoa; phylum Chordata; class Mammalia; order Dasyuromorphia; family Dasyuridae; genus Sarcophilus; species Sarcophilus harrisii. The sequence goes on from NC_045432.1 coordinate 65,959,422, forward strand.
TTTAGTACTATGTTCTCCTGATATATTTTTGTAATGTAAATCTTTGCATTTCATTGTTTTCAAGCCCATCTGTTCTATAATTTGGAATTTAAGTCAGACATATAATTAGGTACCTCTGTGTTAAGAATTAGTGCTAGTAGAGTGAAGGGTAGTCCCAAACATGTAGCAGAGTAGATGCAGGACTATTCCACCATAATTCACCTGGATTTTCTGGATCTGCTTTCTCCCTTCAAACTTAAGCATGAATAAAAAGGTAGGGCCTCCACAGATAGTTGATGCAGATGTACAAAGTCTTTTTTTGTTGTTGTTGTTTTAATTTTAGGAAGTATTACTAGGAGGGAGGGCACAGGCTATTTTTTGTCAAGCAATCAACAAAGATTGCAGCTTGAGGAGAGGCTTAACAGTCTTGTCAGGATGAGGATCTGTGTTCTAGCTGACATATATTGGTTCTATGGCACTGAATCAAGTCACATATCCTCTCAGTGCCTACATCATTTTCCAAGACTGAAGAGGCAGGCACTGATCTGCATTGCGCAGAGGGAGTTCCTTCCCTGGGGAGTTCCTTACACTGATGAAATAACAGGTCTGGACTAGAACATTGCAAAAATTTAAGATTTCCTTGTCATATTCATGAATAATTCTCTATAATCTCTGAAACATATTCAAGTTGCCAGGCTCCAGTGAGGAAGGCTATGAGAGATGAAGAGGTTACATAACTTGCCTACAGTTGTGGAGAGCCAGGGGTAATAAGAAGAGGAAAACTCAGGATTTCTTTTTTCTATTTTTATGCCTGTTCCACTAGGCCACACTTCCTTTGAAGTGAAGCTCCATTTTTATTTTTTTGGAAGCGTTCTTACTTCTCAAAATGCTCTTTGCAGTATTTTTGTAACGATCGGCTAATGAGTCCCAACCCACACGGTAATCTTAATACCCACACAGCCAGCCAGGGTCCTTTCATAATTCTAAAGTTGTCATAATTAATCTGGAATTCAAATTAACTATATTAATGCGATAACACTTCTGCCCAAACAATAAGAGAAAAATGTCTACTGAAGTTTTCTTTCCTATGGAGTTACTGAAAACCTCCATCTTTACACCATATTGATACAGTGATATCTCAGTTAATGGTTGCTTAAAAAAACTGAATTCCCAATAATCTCAGCAGCATTGAGAATTCCTGTAACATTATATATACTAAAATGTATACTTTTGGAACATCTATTTTTCTCAATTTAGAAATGATTTGATACTTTTATTTTTCCTTTCCGAATTTTACTTCATTCTCGAAAAAGTTAAGTCTATTAGAACTTTTATTGTGAAAAATTGTAAGTCTTCGAAAGCTTTAGCATTTGTATAGAACACTATTTCCATCTACAATGACCTCATCTTTCCTCTCTGTTACTCTCTTTAGGAATTAAATCAAATTTTATCTCCACAAAAAACCCTATAAGTTCTATGAGGACCTAATTATGTTATTATATATTCCCTAGCTTCACTGTGACATCAAGATGACCCTGGGTTCTCAAAGACTGTGCCAGCAGAGTGGAGTCCCTGGCAGGCTCTCCAACGTTGGAAAGGATTCAAATGTACTCCCAGCAATAGAGTGTCTGCTTTGCAAGGCCTTGCTCAGCTAAGTACAGAGGGGCACATCACCTATCAGCTATCCATTTGTTTTTGGCTACAGTAAGCCATGAAATAAAATAAAGTAAGATATGACCCTTAATCCTGTGTATTCTTCCATGATGATAACAAAGAGGGTCAAGAGTGCTTAGAATCTCATAGTTTCTAGATAGTCTATAAGTAATAATTTGGATGTTAATACTCAAGACATAAGATCCTTATCCAGTGACTCATTATGGACAATAATATGGATATGTTATTAAAGCAACTTAATGAGGTTAATCTTCACAGTCTTGTAATAAATAATGAAAGAAGTCACAAACTATGGAGTGAAAGAAAAAAATACCAGCTCCACCATCAGAGTTCCTAGGTTTGAATTGAGCTTCTAATATAACCAGTGCAAACTTGTAGCTACACTTCAGTTTCCTATCTACAAAAAAATAACAGGACTGCAGCAGAGAACCACTGAGATCCATTGTGCCTAAAAAATCCAACTGCAGTGCCTAGATTCTAGGAGCACATCTCCTAATGGAGGTGATGAAATGTAAATTAAGACATATATACAAGATATATTGAGAGAAAAAAATCTAAGAGAAGAAAGCAGTAAACACTGGCCTGACTGAGAAAGGCCTCTTGTAGAAGGTGAGTATTGAGTTTTGAAGAAAGCAAACAAAAAGCCAGAGGGAAGGGGACAGTGTCCATGTAAGGTTGACCCTAGATGACTAACCACAGCACAAAAAAGTCTGGTGAATCATCCAGGTAGCCTCTGATCAACAGAGTCCAAGAAATCTGGGCTACAATCATCAGGGACCAAGGCCAGAGTGTTATTATAGAAGGTGGAACCTCATCTTAGTCACTAAACTCAGTACCAAGTTAGGCATGCCTATATTATCTAGCAGTATGAACATGAAACCTGAGCCAAGCACAAGGAGGCTAGGGATATGAATAAATAGAAGAAAAAACACAACGAGAAAATCCCTTATACAAGGAGAAGCCGAAGAAGTAAGCCCAGAATCAGAGAATATCCACACAAATAAATCCAAGCACAGTCTCCGAGAAAAATACACACTCCCTGTTTCTTTTTGTCTTTCTGTATTTCTGTCTTTGTCTCTGTCTCTTTGTCTTTGTGCGTTCATGTCTGTCTCTGTCTGTCTTTCAGTGTCTATGTCTGGCTATGTCTCTCTGATGTATTCTTACATACAAACACACATAGAACATGATGTAGACATACATCATACAAAGAGATGGGGAGATAAATCTTTAACACAGGATAGGTGAAGAAATAGTCATGAGTGAAACAAACTCCAGTGTTGGACTGGGGAGCACAAAGAGGTTATTAATGAAATGAAGAACAACTGGGGGAAAAAACCTATGCTAGGAGATGAGGCAAAGGGAAAAGCTAAATCATGGCAGAAACAGGTTGGTATTGATAATTATAAGGAAGATTCATTTTTATCACTTTTTTATTTGTAAAGAGAGACAGAAAAACATACAAGAAGACAGGATGGAGGGAAATAAATAAGTAATAATCATAACTGAACACAAATTGTTGAATTCATCCATAAGATGGAATAAGATAGGAAAATGGATTAGAAAACAGAATCTGACGCTACTTTGATTACAAGAAATATATTTGAAATATAAAGATTCACAAAAATTTACAATTAGGGGTTGGAGTTCAAGTAAACTCCAAAAAATATGACCAGCTACTGATTTTAGATAAGGCTATAGTAAAACAGATATGATGAAAAGGGATAAACAAGGAAACTATATTATGCATAAAAAGCACTTTTGATATTAAGTCAATATAAATACAATATATATGCACTAAATAGCATGGTATCTAACTACTTAAAATATAAATTAATCAAAAGCAGGGAGAAATAGTAAAATTATAAAAGTGAGGACAGTATTGTACCTCATTCACTTTCACACATAGAAATATCTAACCAAAAGAGAAATGAAAAATAAATTAAATACCTAAACAGAACTTTAGACAAAATAGTGATAACACAACTCTGACAATCACTGAATGGGAACAGGAATGAGTTTACAGACTGCTAAGCCATGTATGGCACCTTTAAAACACACTGATCATATATTGGAATCTTGCACTGGGACATAAACCATCAACACAATGCAGAAAAGGAGAAATATTAAAAATCATTTACTGATTGATCTATCAATAGCTACATGGAAAAAAATACTTCGGATCACAAAAAAATTAGAAAAAAAACCAAACTATGATGTTAATTTTATACCCCTCAGATTACCAAATGTAACATGGCAAAATTACTAACATTAGAGGGTATAAAGGAAAACAGACAAACTAAATATAAGCATATAAAGATAACAGTGATGAAATATATCTCGTAGATGTATCCAGAAGGGCCTAGGTAATGAGGGCTAGAGTTCAGCAATAGGCAGTATTTCCCAGAGCAGGTGTTACACGAGCTGTGCTTTGAAAAAAGAATAATATTCAGATAACTTTTGAAGTAATTATCCCATGTCAGGAAGAGTGAATAACCAACCTAAATAAGGGAAGGAAACAAAGATCCCTCCAGCCCTTGCCAAACAAAAGTCTAACACATGACATTATCAGTAAGTGATCATTTTTGGATAGCACTAATTGTTAGGAAATTTATCTTTCTTTTCAGTTGAATTTTGTTCCTTTCAAACTTTGAAATATTTCAAGTTCTACCCTATGAGACCAAAAAGATTAATTATAATTCCTCTTTCATATAACAAGCCCTTCAAATACCTAATTTCTCTTTCATATAACAAACAGCCCTTCAAATACCTGAAGGCAGCTCTGGCCTAAATAAATGTCAGAGGTCCTTTAATTCTTGAGGGGCTTGGTCTCCTCAACATCCTGGTTGCCTTCCTCTAGACATACTCCAACTTTTCAACATCCATCAGAAAAATGTAGCATATAGATTTGCATGTAATATAATATGTATTACAAGTAAAGTTAGAGCATTTATTAAGTGGTTACACAATGTCAAGTGTTGAAGGTACAAAATCAAGCAAAGCAGATCATTACTCTGAAGGACTTATGATGAAAAATGCTATCCATACCCAGAGAAAGAACTGATTGTATCTGAACATACATGAAGGCTTACTTTTTTTTCCAACTTTCTCTTTCTTGGGTGTTTTTTTGGGGGGGGCTATGTTTTCTTTCACAAGATGACTTTTATGGCAATGTTTCACATAATTTCACATCTGCCTTCTGGCAGATTCCAGAGAGAAACTGGAATTAAAAGTTTTAAAAACAAATGTTAAAAATTATTTTATATATAATTGTGAAAAATAAAGTATAAAATAAATGGAAAAATAAATTAAAAATTCAGATTTAAAATTATCAAAAAAGGAGAGGGGGGCATTATGAAAAAAGGGAAGTGAGAAGATAGAAGAAAAAGCAAAATGTGAGGAGAGAGAGAAGTAAGAAAAAAGGAAAATAAGGGAAGGAGAACATAGTAGTAAAAGGCAGGAGAAAAAAGAGTTGAGAAGAGAGAAAGGTGAGGAAGACAGAAAACAGGGAAAAGAAAGGAAGGAAAATGCAGGCTAAGCTATACATCATAAACTCAAGTCACATGTTGGTCGAATTTCTTCAGAGTACCAACTATTTGTAACACAATGTCAAGCACCACAAGCTCAGAATCTTTACTAATATTAGTAAGTATACTTTTATAAGTGATAAGCCTGTTTTATTAGTAATTATCTAAATTGTCCTCTCTATAGAAAAAAACAAAATCCCTACCTGGAGGGGAGATTTAATCACAGCACTGCTATTTGCTGATACCCTATACTAAATGTGGTTCACAAAGTATTATCTGAGGTAGAAACAAGAGTCACATACACTTGGATAGATCAAGTGATCTAGAACTACAGTCACTTTTTCCTTTGGCTTTTGCTCAACTTTGATGGATATTCTAATTCTGACATCATCTGAATGAAATCTATTAAATATGTGAAAAATATGTAAGAATTTTGAGATGCCTTGCGGAATAATTATACTGATTCCATAAGAACAATCCAACAACTATACCTGGGCCCTTTATCCAAAAATAAAAAAATTATTTTCTTTTAGAAAAAAGTTTTCTATACAAGCCCACCTGGAATTTCCCAAATCACTATATGTAAGAATAGTGTCACACTTCTACAATAGCAAGTACATCCTTTACATAGAATTTATATGAAAAAGGTCACTATAATCTCCATGCTGACATTCTCAAATCTCCCTATTTTGTCTTTTCGATCAACTGATTCCCATTCTCATTTATGTAACCGCCTTTCAGACATCTCAAACCGGATGCTTAGAAGACATCTTTAACTCACCTTGTCCGAAAGTGAACTTAACTTCCTTCCCATAAATTCTGACTTCCTTCTATTATTTCAATTAGTGCAGGTGGCCACAACATCCTCCACTACTTCAGGTTCACAACCCATGTTACCCAAGACTCCTCACTGTTTCTTATCCCCATATCAAGTATATGATCAAGGCCTACCAATGTGACTTTTGCAACATTTCTCATATATGCCTCTTCTCTCACCTCTGATATTGTGAATACCCTGGTGCAGGCCCTCACTACCTGACACCTGGAATACTTCAATAGCTACTGGTAGGTGTGCCTGCCTCAAGTCTCTTCCCACACCAGTACATCTTCCATTCAGCCATTAAAGTAATTTTCTGGGACAGCTACATGGTGCAGTGGACAGAGCACCAGCCCTGAAGTCAGGAGGACCCAAGTTCAAATCTGATATCAGACACTGAACACTTCCTAGCTGTGTGACTCTAGGCAATTCACTCAACCCAATTGCCTCAGCAAAAAAGAAAAAAAGGAATTAAGTGATTTTCCTAAAGCAGTGATATCAAACTCAAATAAAAGTAGAGGCCATTAACTATGCCCAAAGGGCTATCAAACTGTGCATCCCCTTTGATCCAGCAGTGTTAGTACTGGACCTATATCCCAAAGAGATCTTAAAGAAGGGAAAGGGACCCACATGGGCAAAAATGTTTGTGGCAGCCCTTTTTGTAGTGGCCAGAAACTGGAAACTGAGTGGCTGCCCATCAGCTGGAGAATGACTGAATAAGTTATGGTATATGAATGTTATGGAATAGTATTGTTCTATAAGAAATGACCAGCACCAGGAGATCATTATACATGGCAACAGCAAGATTAAACGATGATCAATTCTGATGGTTGTGGCTCTTTTCAACAATGAGATGATTCAGGCCAGTTCCAATGATCTTGCGGTGAAGAGAGCCATCTGTATCCAGAGATAGGGCTATGGGGACTGAATGAGGATCACAACATAGTATTTTTACCTTTTTTCTGTGGTTATTTTCTTGGTAATTTTTTTCCTTCTCATTTTTCTTTCCCTTTTGATCTGATTCTTCTTGTGCAGCATGATAAATGTGGAAATAAGTTTAGAAGAACTGCACATGTCTAATCTATATTGGATTACTTGCTATGTATGGGAAGGCAGGAGGGAGGGAGAAAATTTTGGAACAGAGTTTTTCAAGGATGAGTGTTGAAAACTATCTGCATGTATTTTGAAAAAAAAAATGTATTATTATAAAAAAAGAGAATAGAGTCCATTAATCCACATATAAGAATTCCTATGGACAACATCAATTTAATTTTAAAATGGGCTATTATTTATGTTTTATTGTATTTTTATTTTATTAAACATATCTGAATAACATTTTAATCTAATTTCCTTCCCTCGGGAATACAGTGGGCAATACGTGGTTTATTCTGCTGCTTATTGATACCTCTGTCCTAAAGCACAAGTACAATCCTGTCACTTTCCTACTAAATAAACTGTTGTGGCTCCCTATCACCTCTAGGATCAAACACAAAATACTTGCAGCCACTCCTGGCACACCTTGCTCCCTGTCATGTATTCTTCAATAAATCCAGTGTCACTGATCTCCTGGCTGATCCATTAAAAAGACATTCTGGCTCTCAACTAGAGACATTTTTTTGGCTCCCATGTGTGGAATGTTCTCCCAACACATGACTATCTTTTGGCTTCATTGATTTCCTTCAGATTCCACCTAAAATCCCCATCTCTACAGGAAACCTTTCCCAACCCCTCTTAATTCTAGTGCCTTCTCTCTGTTAATTATTTCCTCTCCTATATATAGCATCTTTGTACATATTCGTTTGCTTGTTGACTTCCCATTAGATTATGAATGGCTTGAGCACCCAACTTGTCTTTCCCTTCTTTTTTGTATCTCCAGGATTTAGTACCATGCCTGATGCACAGTAGGTGATTAATAAATGTTTACTTAATAACCAACTACTATGGCCTCAAGCTTAGGAGCTCCTATTGTCCCAATCCTGATTCTATTTGGGGTTCTGCTCTCTCTCTCTCTCTCTCTCTCTCTCTCTCTCTCTCTCTCTCTGTCTCCCTCTGTCCCTCTCTGACTCTCTCTAGCAACCTCATCTGCTCCTTCTGAATCTTACAAAGAGCAAGATACCCTGCTGAGGTTTACCTTCCACAGAAACTAGATCTCCTTACACTATTATATTCTTCCTCAGATTACATTCTTTTAGATAAAGATAGTTACCTACATTAAATCTATACCTTTTTTATTTGCCTGATATAATTAACTTAATCTTAGTTATTTCCTATATGAGATGGAATCGATTTCTGAAAATCACAAAAATCTTTTTCTTCATGGCACATTAAACATGGCTACAATCCAATCTATTGAAAAGTGTACTGGACTTAGACTCAGAAAAGACCGAGGCTAGAATCACTGACTGTGTCTCCATGAGAATTACCTAGAGAGGTCATTTAATTTCTCTAGCCATGAAATATATACATACGCGCGTGTGTGTGTGTGTGTGTGTGTGTGTGTGTATAATTATATTAGTACTTCTACCACAGGGTTGCTACAGGCATTAAATAAAATAATGTAGGCAAAATTCTTTGTAAACCTGAAATGTCAGCTATTTCCTCGATTATTTCATGGTTCGAGGTATTTTTCCACTATGGACTGTCAAAATCAGGAAATATCACACACCAGATAAAATCATAGTCACTTTTTCAGGCAACATGGACCATTTACAAATCTGCACACTACATATTTAATAGGTTAAGAAGCAAAAAAATGCAAAAGTCCTCCTCATAGGAACAATCTCTCACCATTTTGTTCCAATGGAAGAAAGTGTTACAAAAGAATGATGAAGCCCTTTGGACATTTTATAGGGTGAGAACTTAGCTAGTTCTGGTCTGTTGGTGCCAATTCCAGGAAATGAGGAGGACGAGAACTCTACTCTGAGGCTTCACATTTGGTAGCAATGACCTAGTCATTGTAACTGGTTTGCTTGATGGTCTGCCATTTTTATGGATGCACAAATAGCCTAGTATAGGAATACATGGACACAGGTAAAGAGAGGAGCCCTTATAACTGAACCAACAGAGAGGGGGCAGCAAACATGGCTTCTTACAATTTTATCAAGTTCTACTACGGGAGAGTCTTTAAACCAAGGTTGTAGCATGCAGCAACATGTATGTGGAAGAGGGAGAGGCTGTGGAAGAGATGGAGCAGTAAAATAAGTTTCCCTCAAACACTCTGTTATTGTCTTTGAAACCAAAAGGGCAATGCCACTGTGAAATGCTTGCAACTTTTGAAATGGTCCCTCTGGCCATCTTATTTTCTGGTTTCTCTCTGATTTCTCTGGAAAAGGGAACTAGGACCTTTTAAAATCTTCTCCTGACAATGATTTCCAAACATTCTAAATACTCTAGGCAAGCTTCTTGAGTATTCTATTTCTCAGGAAGCCCTATTCTTCATAGTTCTTTCCAAATACTCCTAGCTTTTCATTCTAACTACATTTAGCACGGCAGCTTCTGCTTTTCCACCCTTCTCTTGATAACAGACATAAAACTTGGGGACCTCAGGATGTTTCTTGAGACTATCTTGAACACAACTTAGGCTAGTTCGATCAAGTCCTCCACATTACATACATTAGAGAGGAAAATCAATATTGGCAGTGATAATGAAGGTTGATCTATTATTAACTTTGCCTCTAAGACTGGAATTTTAAAATGATGGTCATCCATTCCCAAATCTAGAGTCAAAGTAATCAATAAGAGACAAGTACTAACACTAACTAGTAACATGACTTCCAGAACCTTCAATGAGCAAATTAAACTTTTTGAGACTTTGATTCCTACCAAATTACTAAAGGCATTTAGTCTCATTAAATCTCATTAAATAGGAAATCATATGCTATTGGAAATTACTGCGACTTATACATTGTTTTCAAAGTGATGTTCTGGTCCCTTTATAAGCAGACACTTGCTTTTATAGTTATTTATATGTACTCTATGAAGGCATAACATTCAGTATGATATATTAATTCCTGCATAGTCATGCCGTTGAAATCACTTTCCTTAGCCATTTAAATTTCTGGGACCCTTACAATTCTCGTAGACTTGCCTGCAGTGCTATTTTACTGTCATATATCTGCAAAATGATGGGAAAACCGGTGGGACGAGGGGGGAATGTGGTTTTTCAGGTGATGAGTGCATTTGGGAGATCCTAAGTTGTGTGTTTCCAGATGAGAGAGGCCAAATGGGGAGCTTCCTGCACTCAGTAGGGACAAGGTCAATCTATGTTTCTGGAAAACTATGTCACGGCTTCATCTTGGAAAACATTCCACTCCACTAACCTGTTTAGAGAAGCACTTGACAATCTAAAGAAACTCAAATCCTCCTGCCCCAACTATACTTTTGAAATGCAGATGAAGGGGGATGTTGATTTTAAATACTGATTATAATGGGGATTCAAACAGCAAGAGTCAACTAACAGAATCACTAAGAAACACTGTTTACTGAATTTTCTTATGTGTAGATGCTGCAAAAATTTCAGGTTATTACGACTACAAGTTACAAATTAAAGCAACTTGTTGACAAAATCACTCTTTCCCTTCTCTTTCAAGATGAAAACAACCATGTAAAAACTGTATCTCATTTTGTGTTACAGTAGTTTTCTCTTATCCAAGTAGAAAACAACTTTTCAAATGGCCATGTAGAATGAAAGATTGTCTTTTTACATAAAGCTCACAAGAAAGGCATTACAGTGAAAGAACACGCAAGACCATAGGTGGAGGAACAAGTGAAAGGAGATATGAGTGATTGATAGAGGAGTAAAAAGTCATAGAACCAACAGATTTAAGGAGGTTTTCTCATTCCAGTTCTTCCATTCCCCTAATAGGCTTCTGCCTAGGATAAAAGATCTAGGATCTATGGAAAAGAGGATGAATTCCAAAATGGACCCCATTATATTGATATAGTGCCTTAAAAACCTAGGGGGAGTAAGGGAAGAGGTGATAAGTAATCGCTGCTCCTTTTTAGGCAGCAACAAAGAATATAAAGGCCTGGGTTGCAATACTGTCAAAAAAACCAAAAGGGAATGAACGGGCTTATCATTCCAGGTAAAGGAAAGAATGGCCTTCCACCCCAAATGCCAACTTCAAAAGAAAAATAATTCCATAAATAACAAATAAGATAATTTATTATAAAGTATCAGTGAAAAGTACAAGACTTGAGCTTACAAGAAACCTGGGTCCAAATCGCAATTCCAATATTACATCTTGGGTAACTAGAGACAAGGAGTCTACTTAGTCTCTGTATCTCTGAAACAGAGACAGTAACATCTAGAGAATCTTTTTTGAGGGGCTGTTATAAGGGTCCAGGGCCATAATGAGTATAATGCATGTTGCAAAAATTCAAGAGCTATATAAAAATCAGCTCTTATTACTAGATTATGACTGTCGTCAGGGGAGGTTAAACATTCAAGTTCTTAGGGATCTATCTGGAAATGCAGAGATCCAAGAAGCTAAGCATTCCTTCTGTCAATCCTAACATATTAAGAGTTCCTTGTTAACTGCCCCCAGCCTTCTACCCAGGTAGCTCTGGGAAGGGAAAAAGTCACTGCTTTTAAATACATGTTGCAAAGCTCATATATATGAAGAACTACCCAGTAATTCGGAAAGCTGCTTCAATTTCACTACCCAGAAGAAATTGAAAACTCTACCTTACTGCTTTGCGCTTCATGGAGAGCACAATGTTATGTATTAGGGAACAAAATATAAAAGAAATTCACAGCATCAGGGCTTAGTTCTGCTGACCCTCATAATCCATGCTGAGAACTCTAGTATAATTTTCCTCATGTGGAAGCGAGTTTGCATATAGCAAATTATAAATCCAGCCGGTCATTAAGGTCATGGGAGGCCAAAGATTAAGCCACGCACACAGACACAGACACAGACACACACACACATACACACACACACACACACACACACACACACACATGCCCCTTACCCAGCAACAGACTAGTCATAAAGGGAAATGAATAGGATTCATATTTAGTGGGGAGTTTCTCATTAAGTCTCAGGTATAAACCACTTAATGTGGTAGCTAATTGTGGGGGGCTAGGCTCAGAATTCTAGGTGCTGGGCTAAATTTTAATTGATGTCCATATTTTACTACAGGCTATCTAACCAAAATAGTGCCTGCCTTGTGGATCAAATGACTATTTACATCTGCCATCTGGAAAAGGAAGCTTCGTCTCATTACCACATATTTACACAAGGCAAGTTTTAGTTCAGCAATGCATTTGCTAAATAAATAATAAAAAGTTGCCCTGAAATATCTAATTACTTCTTCCCTTTCCATTGCTTCCCATCTCAAATAACCACACACACATTCGGGCACATGTGCGTGCACACGCACATACACACGTATGTGTCAACATTTATTTACTGCCAACTGAGAGACCGAGGAAGCCACCAACCATGGCAGCCCTGTAATTAACTGAATTTGAGTACAAGTTAGGGAGAAAACTCAGAACACATTACAATGATAAGGAAGCTTTAGCAATTTCTTTCAGAGCTAATGCCTAAGAGTTTATAGCCTCTGCTTGCAGTCTGGTTTATTAAATAGCTAAAGTCTCTTAAAACAACAACATACAAAAAGTATTTAATGATTTTCAATATAGGGAGGGAACTACCTTCAGTCAAGAGAAAAGTTTTAATAAGAAATCCTTGATGGAATTAAATATTTTCTTTTAATATTCACATTTAATTCACAAAAACTGAAATAAACATGGAAGAAGCCTATATTCTTTTGGAGGTATAAAGCAGTATAGCTTTGGCACTGAATCAGTAGGTCAACCCTTACACAAAACCTTTAACTAAAATAATAAGAAAAAAGGGGAGTCTCACATAAAGAACTCATGTTTCCAATGGTTGGGGAACAAAATATGCAATCACCAGCAGGTGGGGGAAAGTAGGAAGGCAACGAGCTCACTACCTGAAATCAAAACAGACGGTTTAAAAGCTGACAGGTAGAAAACTGTATTCTTATCTTCAAAAGGAAATAATGGTATCATTTTTATTTCATATATTTTGAAGTCGAATACACCAGTGAATATGATAATGACAATGATATAATTGGGAACCGTTTTAATAGTGAAGGAAGGGAAAAGACAACAAAATTATGCATCCCCAATGTGGATATAAGTTATAGAAGAAAATAGCACCAACTAATGAAAAACAAAATTGAAGGAAACAGATAAAACAATGTTATTGAGGATAGAAATAAGAATAAATTCTCTTGTGTTTTCCTCAAACATTCCAGAACAGAAAAGATTTTTAAGTTTTGAGGTAGAACTTTATAACCTAGGTTGATGTCAGAGAAGCATCCAAATGGACTTGTGTCCAATTTACAACCCACTTGAAGTCTCCACTGTTTATAAAGTGAAGAATACATGAAGGATTTCAACTGAGGTAAAAAGGAGACAAAATTTCCTAAAACCTGTCCCCTGTTCATCCTGTTCCCAAGCAGGAACTTCTACAATATCCTCGACCAGGTCATCCGGACACCAAGTGAATACTTCCAGTAATGGGAAACTCTTTGGCCCCAGGTGCTTAGTTCACCTTCTGCCATCTATAATTGTTAGCAAGATTTTCCTTTATATTGAGTCAAAATCTGATTCTGTGCAATTTCTGACTACTGCTCACAGTTCTTGTCCTTTGCAGTCCACTCTAAGTCTATTCTCTTTTTCACCTGATGTTATTCAGTTGTTCAGTTGTGACTGATTCTTAATGCCCACATGGATCACAACATGTTAGGCCTTTCTTATCCTCCCCTATCTCCCAAAGTCTGTCCCAATTCATGGTCCATGTTTTCATGATACTATCTACCTATCTCATCCTCTGCCATACCCTTCTCCTTTGGCCTCCAATCTTTCCCAACATCAGGAAGTTTCCGATGAGTTCTGGCTTCTCACTATATGGCCAAAGTATTTCAGCTTCAGTTTCAGTATCTGACTTTCCTGTGAACAGCATGAATTGATTTCTTTCACTTTTGATGGATTTGATCTCCCTGATGTCCAAAGGACTCTCAAAAGTCTTCTCCAGCACCACAGTTCAAAAGTGTGGACTCTGTAGGGCTTGGCTTTCTTTATAGTTCAACTCTCACAGTTCATCATTGCTGATGAAAAAAACATTAGCTTTGATTATTCAGATCTTTGTCATCAAGGTGAAGATTCTGCTTTTTGGCCATATTTCTGCCAGATTTTCCATATTTCTTCTTTCAAGGAACAAACGTCTTTAAACATCACGGTTGCAGTTACTGTCTGCCGTGATCTTTGAGCCCAAGAATACAAAATCTGACACTGCTTCCATTGCTTCTCCCTCTATCTTCCAGGCAGTGATGGGACCAACTGCCAAGATCTTAGTTTTATGATGCTGAGCTTCAGGCCAACTTTCCTTATTCATTGTCATCAAGAGACTTCTTAATTCTTCTTTACTTTCTGCAATCAGAATGGTACCATCTGCATATCTGACATTGTTGATATTTGTATTGGCGACCTTAATTCTGGCTTTTAATTTATACAGCCTGGTATTTCATGTGACATATTCTGCATATCAGTTAAATAAATAAGGTGCCAATGTACAGCTGTCTTTTCCCAATCTTAAAGTAATCAGTTGTTTCACATTCACTTCTAAGTCTTGCTTCATGACCCATATACAGGTTCCTCAGGAGACAAGTTAAGATATTCTGGTACTCCATTTCATATGACAATTCTTCCAGTAGTTAAATGCAGGTAAGGGAAGAGGCCTAGCAGGTAGCCGTGGCAAAAGCAACTGCAGTTCTTGGGTCACAGTGAAGGATGTCAGTCACTAGCTTGGATCAGGAAGGCAAGGAAGGTAACATCTCAGCCAGGATGAGACCTGATGGGGTTCCATCCTTGCCTGGAGATCACTATCTCTTCCTCATTGCCATTAGCTCCATAAAGGTGATGTTGGTCTACCTACCCATCAGGTACAAGCATCCTCCAGTAGTGCCACAGCTCAAGACAGAATCAGCAGAAGCAGAGAAACTGGGTCCAGGCTGCATGTAGAGCTCATCTCTCACAAGATCAGTGATCTTGTGTTTGGTGCTAAAGTAGAGAGATTGGCTAGCTGTAGGACCACAGACCTAAAGGGCAAGGAAAAAGGGTTCTGGTACAAAATGGTTTGATTCACCAGAAAGATGCTGTGAATGATGATGATTCTGAGCCACATTTAAGTTGCCAGCCCAATCAAAGTAACAGCTGGACAATCCAACCAAGGCAGATCCACACTTGTCTAGTTACCATGCTCCATCTGTGGTCCACAGCTGGAGTCACCTATGCCACATTTGAAAACCTATGGATAAATAAACAATAGGGAACATCTTAATATACCTCCTGGTGTGTTTAGTCAACCTGGGGTTTTAATAAATTCTCCCCCATTCCTTGGTCAGCATGGACTTAACCTCTGTCCTGGGAATGCAGATTTCTCCACATGGCAGACAAGCGGATCTCAGAGGCAATCACCCCAAAGTTATGTTTGTATGGTTACCACCAAGTTCTTTTGGGGAGACATAACTGGTGAACTGGCTAGATCTGGCACTGAAACTTTGAACAAGATGTCTGGCATTAGTAGTACTGAACAAGGCATGACTGAACTGAAAACTGATGGTGATGTGACAGCTGGCATGACAAAAGCTGTGGGTTCCACTATGAGCAGTACAGGTGTGATAAGCTTTGCAGCCAATAGTGCCCCTCTTCCTAGTAATTCAGCAGCAACACGGATCTCTTGTTCTACCACTGTCAGAAAGTCTATCAGACCTCAATCAAAACTTAAAGCCAAGGGCGATATGGGAATTGGGGGAGCTAATATAACACCAGTTCCTATAAAACCCAACATGACTACTGGAACTTGAAATGACAAAGGGTCAGTGGTAAAAGCTTCATCCAACCAGCAGGTTCTGCCTCTTCAGACTATAATCTAGAAGCATCGGCCATTAGTTTGACCACTACTACCAGTACAAAGCCAGCAGCACCAACAGCAGCCTCAGTTACCACAACCACAGCTGCAACAAAGACCTCAGCCCCAGGCTCAGACTCACTGAGTAGAGCAGAAGCAACTGCAGCAGTTGCAGAACTGTCAGATAGGAGTAGGTTTCAATCTAAACACCAGAGCAGGCGGTGAAAACTAAAGTTTAAAGGCTGTTCTTGTCTGTCCTTCACAATCCAGAGTAGAAGTACATCTAGTGCTGGAAGAACTAAAGGCTATAAATAATTATGATCTCCAACAATCTTCGACTGGAACTTGAAGAAAAGATGTGTGTTTATAATCAAAAGCCATGCTGAAGATGATAAACATGATCTATTTGGCACAGTACTGAATGTATTGGTTGTTGTTTGTCCTTCATGCTCAAAGAGGATGAAAATGGCATCATGACGTTGGAGTCAACATATAGTATGTCTGGCTACAGCTGATCAGACCAATACAAATTTGGAAGTCTCTACCACAGGTCAAAGACAAATAGTTTGACCATTGCACATCTGAGCTACTGCAATTCTGCTTTGCTCATAGAGCACAGCACCTTCTTTGACACAGGCACGCCATGATGGGCAGACCTGTGCCAGTGTCTCCCACATCTTACAACTGATTCTAAAGTTCTTCAGACAGACCTTAAGAGTGCCCTTGTATTGCTGCTTCTGTGAGTGCTTGTCTTATGTGATTTATTTCATAAAATAGTCTTTTGGGTAAATATATATTTGACATTCAAACAATGTGGCCAGCTCATCAAAGATATACTTTCTAGAGTAGAGCCTGGCAGTTCATCTTGAGAAATGACCTCAGTGGCTGCCACCTTATCCTATGAAAATAAGCATTTAGATGTAGCTTACTGGTCTTTGAGTGGTAAAGGTCCACTTAATTTACTTTTCAGGGTAAATGGTGATGGACACTTTAGTCGAGTGGCTGAGATGGCGTATGTTATGAATTACATTTTATATACTAGAGGCTGGTCTCAGGATGAGTGGAAGGTCAAGTCTGATATGAAATGGACCTTTGTTCAAGATGGCCCCAATAACCAATTGTGGTATATTCTTTTGGAAAATAATGACAACAAACTAGTTCAAGGGACACTCAAGAGGTGCTCTTAGGAAAAACTAAGCAAGTGCTTAAAATACTTGCTAATTTCAAATAATATACCCCCTCAATCTTGAATAACTTTGCACATTATAAAGTTTCAAGAATAGGAGGTAGTCATATGTAGGGAGAGAAATAGAAACAAACCATAACTATCTGGAGATGCCTTTCTAGAACAATAATACATCATCAGTAGAATCAGGAAATGCTTCTTATAACTAAGGAGAC
The DNA here is from genome assembly GCF_902635505.1 of Sarcophilus harrisii. Taxonomy (NCBI): domain Eukaryota; kingdom Metazoa; phylum Chordata; class Mammalia; order Dasyuromorphia; family Dasyuridae; genus Sarcophilus; species Sarcophilus harrisii. The sequence goes on from NC_045432.1 coordinate 65,976,767, forward strand.
ATTATTAAAGCTTTTTTTTCCCTCCTCAACATGGCATCCTTGAACACTTTATCACAAAACTCAATCTTTTTGTATTGGTTCTCATCAGCACATGAGCTCTTATACTCTCTCACCAAACAAACATGTGATTTGTAATTTCAGCAAGTACCTTCTGTCTTGAAGCTTTTAACAGGATCCGCAATCTTTTGTAATTATATAATCTAGGTAAGGCACAAAAGCCTAAATGAATGTAAGGATTCATTAATTCTTTGAATATGTTAAATAGTAACAACCATTACACGTGGTTCAATGTTGTAAGATTCACACTTTTTCAACTTTTTTGTTATTGTACTTTTAACTGTCAGTTTTTAGCTAGTTAACAGATTAAAAGCAAAATTGTGCCCTAAATAATATTCAAATGCAGCAAGTCTTTACTCTCCAAGTTTTTAATTCTTCAATCAAAAACAATACTATGTCCTTTAATTGGTCTGTCTATGGTATGGTTTTAAAACCATTCAGCATCAGTGTTTTATAGCACGTCTTCCCTACTCTGTGCTTGAAGAGGTCATTAATTTGAACCTAGTTATAGGATTTGATATTTAATCTTGCTGAATTTGATCTTACCAGATTCAGGCCACAATCCTAATTCCTACCTCTTTTTATACTGCTTCTGCTAGTCCATTTCCCAAGAGATACATGGTCAAAGGACATGAAGAAAATTTTCAAAAAATTAATAGCATCAAAAATCATATGAAAGATTGCTCTAAATCACTTATAAAAGATATGCAAATTTTTAATATCTCTGGTTTTACTTCACACTCAGGAAATTGACAAAAATGGAAAAAAAAAAGATGGCAACAGTCAAGCTTGAATGGACTTTATTAAACTAGGCCAAGTCACATTCTGCTAGTGGAACTGTGAATTAGTCTAATTGCTATGGAAGACAATCTGGAAAAGTCACTAAGTTGTATAGATCTCTGACCTAGAGATCTCAATACTGTGGAACAGAAGCAGAACCTCTGCAGATACCAAAATATTGGTACAGCACTTTCTGTGGTAGTGAAAACCTGGAAACAGAGTAGATGCCCATGGCCGTGAGAAAAAAAGAGAATATGAGAAATACGGACATGGAATGCTTGTGTGAACTTGAGACAAGCACACAGGTAATTGATATAAATAAACAGAAGAAGGAAAATAATATTTGAAATGTATAGGATCATATAAAACAAAGAATCGTGTGTTTCATATCTAGCCAGACTCTGAGTAATTGTAATGACCAATTTTGTCCTCAGAGAAGACATAAGGAAAAGGACCTGTACCTTTTGGTTAGGGAGTCCTGCAGATGCTCTAGTCTGCAAATGACATTGCAGGGAGTACATCAAGCTCCAAGGTGTTGCAGAGCCTCCTGGAAGAAATCTGTAACCACTCAAAGGAGTGGGGCCTGTTTATCTGCACAGGAAGGAAGGGTTAGATGAAGAATATCTGCTGCCAGATTTCAACATGAATTTGGATGAATACCTTATAGAGTATGGCCAACAGTATGTACATGTGGGACAAAAAGTACAGATGTACAATAAACTGGGCCCAGAGATGAAGAAGGGATGGAGACTGGACTAGACTGATTTCAGGAAATTGCAAAGTTCCTTGTACTGATTCCAAGCTTTCCATGAAATAAAGACCCATATTTTCAATACGAATATTATAGTAGTATGGCATGAAAATATGGATACAACTGCCTATTTCTTAATTGGATTCTTATCCAAAATGGGGACTTCCGGCCAAGATGGTGGAGAGGACCCGCACATCTATCTAAGCTCCTTCTTGCTCTCAGAATACTTTATTTCATGACAAGGCCTCGGAATTAGGGCTTGACTGAAAAAAACCCCACAAATAATTACCAACAGATATCCTCAAAATTCTCCAGAAAAGGTCTGTTTTTGCTCATGGGTGTTGCTCATGGGTAGGGATGGTTACATCAGGCGCAGACTGAAGGCAGGCAGTGAGAGCACCGCAGGGAGAAAGAAAGGAAAGAAGGGAGGGGGATGAACATAGTGTGTATCTTACTCTCATCAGAACTGGTTTAAAGAGAAAAATATTAGACATATTCGATTTACAGAGAAACTTCTCCTACCTCACTGAAAAGTAGGAGTGGAAAAGTGAAAAGTGAAGGAGTAAGCTAAGGGGAAGGGAATACAGAAATTGTGAGGAAAAGGGGTAAGAAAGGGGGAGGAACTCTAAGGTGGAGGGAGGGATCCTAAAAAGGGAGGACTGTTAGAAGTAAGTGGTGCTCACAAGTTTAATACTGAGGAGGGGGGTAAGGGGGAAAGAAAGGAGAAAAGCATAAGCAGGAGTTAACAAGATGGCAAATAATACAGAATTAGTCATTTTAACCATAAATGTGAATGGGGTAATCTCCCCCATAAAGAGGAAGCAGTTAGCAGAATGGATTAAAAGCCGGAGTGCTACAATATGTTGTTTAAGGGAAACACACTTGAAGCAGGGTGATACATACAGAGTAAAGATAAAAGGCTGGAGCAGAATCTACTATGCTTCAGGTGAAGTCAAAAAAAGCAGGGGTAGCCATCCTGATCTCAGATCAAGCAAAAGCAAAAATTGATCTAATTGAAAGAGATAAGGAAGGAAACTATATCTTGCTAAAGGGTAGCATAGATAATGAAGTAATATCAATATTAAACATATATGCACTAAGTGGTGTAGCATCTATATTCTTAAAGGAGAAATTAAGAGAGCTGCAAGAAGAAATAGACAGCAATAATGGTGGGAGATGTCAACCTTACACTCTCAAAATTAGATAAATCAAACCACAAAATAAATAAGAAAGAAGTCAAAAACATAAATAGAATACTAGAAAAGTTAGGTATGATACATTTTTGGAGAAAACTAAATGAAGACAGAAAGAAGTACACTTTCTTCTCAGCAGGTCATGAAACCTATACAAAAATTGACTGTATAATAGGACATAAAATTCAAATGCAGTAAGGCAGAAATAGTAAATGCATCCTTTTCAGATCATGATGCAATGAAAATTACATTCAATAAAAAGTCAGGAAAAAATAGATCAAAAAATAATTGGAAACTAAATAATCTCATACTAAAGAATAATTGGGTGAAACAGCAAATCATAGACATAATTAATAACTTCACCCAAGAAAATGACAATAATGAGACGTCATACCAAAATGTATTGGATGCAGCCATAGCGGTAATAAGGGGAAATTTCATATCTCTAGAGGCCTACTTGCATAAAATAGAGAAAGAGAAGGTCAATGAATTGGGCTTGCAATTAAAAATGCTAGAAAAGGAACAAGTTAACCCCCCCAGTCAAACACTAAACTTGAAATTCTAAAAATAAAAGGACAGATTAATAAAACTGAAAGTAAAAAAGCTATTGAATTAATTAATAAAACTAAGAGTTGGTTCTATGAAAAAACCAACAAAATAGATGAAACTGTAGACAATTTGTTTAGAAAAAGGAAAGAAGAAAACCAAAATGTTAGTCTCAAAAAATGAAAAGGGAGAACTTTCCACCAATGAAGAGGAAATTAGAGCAATAATTAGGAGTTATTTTGCCCAACTATAGGTCAATAAATCTGATAATCTAAGTGAAATGGAGGAATATCTACAAAAATATAGATTTTCCAGGATAACAGAAGAGGAAATAAATTATTTAAATAGTCCCATTTTAGAAAAAGAAACAGAACAAGCTATTAATCAACTCCCTAAGGAAAAATCCCCAGGACTAGATGGATTTACATGTGAATTCTACCAAACATTTAAAGAACAATCAACTCCAATGTTATATAAACTATTTGAAAAAATAGGGATTGAAGGAGTCCTACCAAATTCTTTTTATGACACAGACATTGTACTGATACCTAAACCAGGTAGGTTGAAAACAGAGAAAGAAAATTATAGACCAATCTCCCTAATGAATATTGATGCTAAAATCTTAAATAAAATATTAGCAAAAAGATTACAGAAAACCATCCCCAGGATAATACACTATGACCAGGTAGGATTTATACCAGGAATGCAAGGCTGGTTCAATATTAGGAAAACTATTAGCATAATTGACTATGTCAATAATCAAATTAACAAAAACCATATGATCATCTCAATAGATGCAGAAAAAGCATTTGATAAAATCCGACATCCATTCCTAATAAAAACACTTGAGAGTATAGGAATAAATGGACTTTTCCTTAAAGTACTCAGGAGTATATATTTAAAACCGGCAGTAAGCATCGTATGCAATGGGGGAAAACTGGAACCTTTCCCAGTAAGATCTGAAGTGAAGCAAGGTTGCCCACTATCACCATTACGATTCAATACTGTATTATAAATGCTAACTTCAGCGATAAGAGTTGAGAAAGAGATGAAAGGAATTAGAGTAGGTAATGAGGAAACCAAATTATCACTTTGCAGATGATATGATGGTATACTTAGATAACCCCAGAGATTCTACCAAAAACCTATTAGAAATAATTTACAACTTTAGCCAAGTTGCAGGATACAAAATAAATCCACATAAATCCTCAGCATTTTTATACATCACCAACAAAATCCAACAGCAAAAGACACAAAGAGAAATTCCATTCAAAACAACTGTCGATAGCATAAAATACTTGGGAATCTATCTACCAAAGTAAAGTCAGGAGTTACATGAGCAAAATTACAAAACACTTTCCACACAAATAAAGGCAGATTTAAATAATTGGAAAAATATTAAGTGCTCTTGGATAGGCCAAGGGAATATAATAAAGATGACAACACTCCCTAAACTAATCTATTTATTTAGTACTATACCAATCAGACTCCCAAGAAACTATTTAATGATCTAGAAAAAATAACAACAAAATTCATATGGAAGAACAAAAGGTCAAGAATTTCAAAGGAATTAATGAAAAAAATCAAATGAAGGTAGTCTAGCTGTACCTGATGTAAAACGATATTATAAAGCAGGGGTCTTCAAAACCATTTGGTATTGGCTAAGAAATAGATTAGTTGATCAGTGAAATAGGTTAGGTTCACAGCATAAAATAGTCAATAACTATAGCAATCTAGTGTTTGACAAACCCAAAGATCCCAACTTTGGGCATAAGAATTCACTATTTGACAAAAACTGCTGGGAAAACTGGAAATTAGTATGGCAGAAACTAGGTATGGACCCACACTTAACACCATACACCAAGATAAGATCAAAATGGGTCCATGATTTAGGCATAAAGAACGAGATCATAAATAAATTAGAGGAACATAGGATAGTTTACCTCTCAGACTTGTGGAAGAGGAAGGAATTTGAGACCAAAGAAGAACTAGAGATCATCATTGATTACCATATAGAAAATTTTGATTATATCAAATTAAAAAGCCTTTGTACAAACAAAACTAATGCAAACAAGATTAGAAGGGAAGCAATAAACTGGGAAAACATTTTTACAGTTAAAGGTTCTGATAAAGGCCTCATTTCCAAAATAAATAGAGGACTGACTCTAATTTATAAGAAATCAAGCCATTCTCCAGTTGACAAATAGTCAAAGGATATGAACAGATAATTTTCAGATGATGAAATTGAAACTATTTCTAGACATATGAAAAGATGCTCCAAGTCATTATTGATCAGAGAAATGTAAATTAAGACAACTCTGAGATACCACTACACACCTGTCAGATTGGCTAAGATGACAGGAAAAAATAATGACCAATGTTGGAAAGGATGCGGGAAAACTGGGACACTGATGCATTGTTGGTGGAGTTGTGAATGAATCCAATTATTCTGGAGAGCAATCTGGAATTATACCCAAAAAGTTATCAAACAGTGCATACCCTTTGATGCATCAATGTTACTACTGAGCTTATATCCCAAAGAGATACTAAATGAGGGAAAGGGACCCGTATGTGCCAACATGTTTGTGGCAGCCCTGTTTGTAGTGGCTAGAAACTGGAAAATGAATGGATGCCCATCAATTGGAGAATAGCTGAGTAAATTGTGGTATATGAATGTTATGGAATATTATTGTTCTGTAAGAAATGACCAGCAGGATGAAGAGGGCTGGAGAGACTTACATGAACTGATCCTGAGTGAAATGAGCTTAGAACCAGGAGATCATTATACACTTCAACAGCAATACTGTATGAGGATGTATTCTGATGGAAGTGGATTTCTTCGACAAAGAGAAGATTTAACTCAGTTCCAATTGATCAATGATGGACAGAAGCAGCTACACCCAAAGAAAGAACACTGGGAAATGAATGTGGACTACTTGCATTTTTGTTTTTCTTTCCAGGTTATTTTTACCTTCTGAATCCAATTCTTCTTGTGCAACTAGAGAACTGTTCAGTTCTGCACATATATATTGTATCTAGGATATACTATAACTTATTTAACATGTATAAGACTGCCTGCCATCTAGGGAAGGGGGTGAAGGGAGGAAGGGAAAAGTCGAAACAGAAGTGAGTGCAAGGGATAATGTTGTAAAAAATTACCCATGCATTTGTTCTGTCAATAAAAAGTTAAAATTAAAAAAAGAATCCAAAATTGGTATCATATAAGGTATTGAAGCTGTGTATGAACCAGCTGAAATAACCAACGGAGAAATCCTGAAGTAAAAGATATCATCAAGAAAGTATATAACAAGAAGAAAATATATACATTACATGGCAAAAATGAGAGCTGCCTGGTAGAGAGAGTGCTCTGTGGTATTCCCAAGATGACAGGAGAAGCTATAACCTGCGCCTGTAGATGCACTGCAATGGAAAACTGGACATTAGACTAATGTGACTACGTGCAATACTTAGGGTGAAAAACGTCAGTATCCGCACACAATTCCTAAAGTGGAGCCACAACATGTGCAGGGCATACAGGGATCTGACCACAGATGGTATCATCATTCGATATTATATTCAGATACAGGGGCCCATCATCATGCCAGGCCCACTGCATCCAGATTATAAAAGTGGAAGAAACTCCTGTCAACAAGTGCCAGGAGCCTGCAGTCAAGAATTTTCACAACTCTAAAATCAAATTCCCTCTTTCCCACAGAGTTCTGAGTTGCCAATACAAACCACGGTTTACTCCCAAGAGGCCCACCATGTTCTTCCAAATGCAGAGGCAAGGCACATGTTTCATGTGATATGGTGAAATCAAATTTTCAAGTGAAAAAAACAATTCTATCCCTTAGAAATCAATACAATGTTATCAGTCAGCTTTTTCTTATACCCTTGGTCAACAGCTTTGTGGACCTCTTTGCTCATCCAATAGATTTTTTTTTCCTTTCATGTTCATTTTTCTACACTTCTAATGTTTGTTTATTTGATTTGGGGGAGTGGGCAAGACAATTAGGATTATGTGATTTGCCCAGCGTCGTATAGCCAGTAAATGTCTGAGGCCAAATTTGAACTCAGATCCTCTAAACTCCAGGATCAGTACTCTATCCACTGCACCACCTAGCTGCCTGCTTTTTATATATACATATGTATATATGTACACACACACAAAGACCAGGACTATGCTTCATCAAAGAGAAGTCTATTTTGTATTTTTTTTCTTTTACCTCTTTTTGATCTGGGCCTGTCATTCTATCTATGTGGGGCAACTGACCTCTCCGCACAGGTAAATGACTCAGAATTCCTCCTGTCCTCCTCTTGTCTCAGGCTCTAACCCTAACCCTTCACCTCCAACTCTGCCTCCAACTGTAGCCCACTTTACCTCTGACTCTCCCTACAACCTACATTGTAGAGGTGTTGTGATGTCAGGGAATTATCCATAGTCCCAAACCCAGCTGTTCCTGGCCCCATGGCTTTTAGAACCAATATTCTGATTCTGAAATGATTCCCAAGACAACTAAAAATAAAACTTCCTCCTGCCCAGCACCCTCTCCTCCTAATACTTTAATCAGAATTCACGAAATGTCATGAAGATGTCTTTTGCTGAATTTCAAATGACTCAGTATAGAAGGGTGGGGGTCTGATTGAAGACTAAGGGGGAGCCTGAAGCCTAAGGGGCCACTTTTGACATTGAGTCAGTCCCACAATGAGGTGCTGATTGTCTTTGAGATGAGCTGCAAAGCTCATCTAGCCCCTACTATGTGGAGGCATTAAATTCCAGACAGTATTTCATATAATAGCAGAGCTAATAACTCTACTGTCCAGGTTATATTCCACGTGAGCTACTTCTCTCTATGAGCATCATTTCCCCTTACAGTCTGAATGTGATAGTATACCCTATTTCATCCATCTAACTTGTCTTATAGGATGGCTGAGAAGCAGTTAAAATAATCCCTCACCAAAGTAATCTTCTACTCATTTTGCTTCAAACAGTAAATCCCCTTGTTCAGGCTCATAAATTCATTTTTATTTTTGCACTACATTAAGATTCGATTCTTTCATAGCTCCCTTTTGCCACCTCCACTTCCTGATCTGCACGATGAAACTCTTTTCAGGGCCACTGGTCATTAGACCGCTCTGCCATATTCCTTATCAAACACTTAACTAGGAATTTTTTTGCTCCCAGGGAAATTGGTGATAGCTTGCTGTGCAGTGGCAGCAGCTGGAAAGAGGGTAGCCTGTAGGCAAAGGAAATGATTTCTTTGCTTTTTTCTCCTCCAACCTCCTTCGATCTTTCTCCTACTACTTGTTCCAGCATTTGGCTACAGACTTTAGAGCAGGCACAGAGATCCGGTGAATAGTCTAGGGACCATCAGAGAGAAGAAACAGCTCCTGAGGGTGATAGCCTAGGCCAAGCCCTCACGGTTTCACTCGAACGAATGGTGGCCTCAGAAAATTTGCAGTGCATTTTGGGAACAAAAACCAATCCTCCCAAAAAAGCAAAGCAAAAGAAAACCAAAGGTCTTCCCTTTTCCAAAATGGGATGCTGGAACCAGATAGGGTAAGAAGGGAAGTCAAAGAAGAACTGAAGAATAGGTAGAATGCTTGTTAAGGGAGTAGAGGTGAATAATAAATGATCACGATGAAAAGAAGTTAGAGCTACTAAAGATGCTATTTTTTGATGTTTTCTCTGTTAAGGAGAGGGCCACAGGCAAAATGTCTATTAGAGATGTGATATTTTGTGTAAGCAGGGAAACAGTGAAAGATCACGGAACAGTATTTCACAAATTCAAGCTGTAGGATCTAGACTGAGTATATCAGAGGATCCCAAAAGAATTGGTAGATGGGATTGCTGAGCTGCTGTCAGGAATCTCTAAGGATTGTGGGAAACAGAAGGAGTATAGCAGGATTAGAGATAAAGGATAATATCTACATTTTACAAAAAACAAGAGGAGGGAAGGGAATTGCAAACACTAGGCTTCACTTCTGTTTCAGCCAAATTTTCAAATATATTACGAAAGGGATAACTAGGGAACATCTGTAAAAGAAAGTGTTCATACAGAGATGTATTAGTTTACTCCTAAAAAGGTCATGCCCAATAAATCTTATTTCCTTTGTTGATACTGTCACTAATTATGAGAATGGAATAGAGTACACTAAGATTTTAATAAAGCTTTTAACAGTTTTACTTGCTATTCTTGTGAGAAAAAAAAGGACTCACTACTTCTTTAGATCTGAAATGAAAAAAATGGATGGACCCAAAGGCTTTAATTTAAAAGTAGGTCTCCAGTAGAATGCACCAGGATCTCTGCTCAACTTCTTGGAGTTTATTCATATTGTTATCAATGAATCTGGCAAAGACATGCAATGTATACCCATAAAATTTATGGAAGACACAAGCTGGGAGGGTTAGGTAATACAACAGAGAGCAGAATCTGAATTTTAGAATATGTGGTCAGGTGAAAACATTGGCCTATCTCTGTGAGATGTTGAATAAAGAACATCCATTGGAGAAGGGCCTAGATGATCAAGGCCCTGAAGTTTATAGGAGGACTCTTTGAACACAATGGGGATTCTGCTCTAGAAAAGAATTGTTCAGGGCTATCTATTTTTGATGCCTGGAACAAAGCTCCCCTTTTCACTTCTACCCCAAATATTTCTTCAAAGTTCAGCTTGGGCCAAACATTCAACATGAGGTCATTCCTGATCCTCTCAGCTTCTAAATGATCTGTCTACATGTTGTTTCTCTCAACAGAAAGGCAGAGACACTATTCAATTTTGTGTCTCAAGAAATGAGGTCAGTGACTGTCACATAGAAGGTGCCTAATACATGCCTGGTGACTGACACGATAGCGGTCTCATGGTTGTTTTGCTTGATCCCAGAGGGCAGAATCAGGAGCAATGAATGAATTGCAAAGAATTAAATTTAGTGGGGGAAACCATCTTTCTACTAACAAAAGTCACTTAGCAACAAGTAATGGGCTGGCTTAGGAAGGACGAGAAGAAGTCTTTAAGCAAAAAATGGAGTGGCATCCTACATTAGAGATGGGATTTGTGTTCAGCTACTCTTTATTTCTTATCTGTATATATCCAGCACCTTGCATAGTATCTGGCTCATAGTAATGTTTGCTGAATTAAGAGTAGTAGTAGTAGTAGTAGTTGTAGTAGTAGTAATGGCGGTAGTGGTGGTGGTAGTAGTAACTGTTATTCTTTATCCTCTTTTCTTTGATTGTAGCTACCTCAATCAACCAACATTTTTAAGTAACTTTAATGTGCCTGGCACTGTGCTAAGCACTGGGCCATATAGTTCAGTGAATACCGCATGTATATATTCATAATATGCACATCTGATGTATATGTTGATGCCCACACATATTGTTAGAATTGGAATCACACTTCACTGGTGTGAGGTCAGGAGGAATGCCCTCTATCACTGCAAATAATGGTGCTCTGTAACTTGTCTTAGCTATTGCCTGATTCTCCTAAGTCACTGTCTCCTCCCTTTTTCTTTTCTATTCCTTCATTGGGGGCTGAAGAGGCTAAATGAGATGGCACAGGAGGTCCTACCAAAACTAATGATTCCAGGAAATGCAGCTGGGGTCCACTGGAAGCATTCTTTTTGTCTGTTTCCAGTTTTCCATTTGCAGCCATGAAAAAGGAACCACATCTGTCACTACTGCTTTCTCTGGGCAAGTGATTTACCATGAAGCCAAACAGCCATTTCTTCAGCTTTCACACATGAAAAATGGAGAAGGTAAATACTTAGTGCCATTTGTATAGCATTCCACAGTTTGCAACCTGATTATGCCAGGTCCTTTGAAGCTCCCAACAGCCATGTGGGGGATATCCCATAGGGTCTTTATTTCATGGTGGGAAAAAATGTGGCCTTGGAAAGGTACAATAACTTGGCCAGGTCACGTGCAGGATTCAAATTTAGATCTTCCTAAGAAGCATCCAAGCCACTATCCCACAATGTCAGAGGAAAACTGTCTGTAAGAAGGGAGGAGTAAAAATTAACCTTTTCCAATAGCTGAAGATAAAAAATCGCATTTTCCTTTTGTTTTTGCAAATTATTTGTTTTGCAAATCTAGGTCTGTTCCAAGTGCAATATGATGACTGGTAGTGATAAGACTAGGAGATAGGTCTCTCAGGCATTTCTCCAAAAGCTGTATTATTTTTATCAAAACAACAAAATAACTTTAACGAGAGTACATACATTAAAAACTCCCTTCCTTCCCTTTAGGGGAAAAAGCTGTTCTAGATTTCCTTTTCCTGCCCTCTAATTGACATGTTTTCTATCCAGTATCCTCTTCCTTTGAACATTTGCTGTCAGGGATGACCCAGCTATAAAGTAAAATTAATTTGGCTGAATCCCTAATTTTGTTCTCTTGTTAAAAAACAAAACAAACCAAAGCTCTGTCAACTGATGCAAACCACTGCCAATGGAACATCTTATCCAACATTCAGATCTTATTTTTTACAGCAATAATGTGCAAAGAAAATGTTTCCTTGAGGATTCATTCACTCTCTAGCTTCAAATTAGGATTTACAATTTTTAAATATTCGGCTTTTCAACAGCTTGGTTGTTAGAATCATTTCAGCCTTACTATTTATTCATCAGGGTATTTGATGTCAAAAACAGCACAATAAGTTACAAAGAAGTTTATTAAAGCAATATCTAGGTCAAAATGGGATTTTTGGGCCATATGCAAAAGGCCAAAGAGAGCATTTACTTGTTTTTACCTTTTTCCCAAAGAAAAGAAAACTTTTTTTTAATTCAATAAAACTTTCCACCATCAACATCAAGCATTTCCCTCTTGACTTCACACTGGAAATCTTACTTGGGTCCCTGTTTTAGTAACAGAAAGAGAAAGATCTGCTCCCAAGAAATAAAAACACATTTGACACGAGCAATAGCTTAGATTGTCCAGGAGAGTTTCTCAATTTTGCTCCGGATGGAATGAAAAAATGAAGAAGGTGGGACATCATCTGAGTCCTGTTGAAAGCCAAGGAAGCCAGGAGATGGAAGTAAGACAGCATTTCAGACATGAGGGTTCGCCATTATAAAGACCTAGAATTTGGAGATGGAGCTCCAGGAACTGTAACTAAGCCAGTGTAGATGGATCATAGGATGGGGAAAGGGAAATTAAAGTATGAGAAAACTGTAAAGCTAGAAAGAGGACAGAATATGATGGGCTTTTAAGGCCAAAAAGGGGACTCTAGGGACTGTCATTTGCCTTTATTTCCACCCCCAGGACTTAGCACCATGTTTATTATTAATAAAGGTTGTGTTGATTTTATTCTGTCAGCTGATAGAAGAGATGACCAGGAGCCATTGCAGTTTATTGACTGGTTGGAGTACCAATATGATCAGACTTGCCTTTTGGGAAAATCACTTTGGGAGCTTTGCTGAGGGTGGATCAAAGTGGGGAGAAATTTGAGAATGGCAGAAAAATAAGAAAATTTAGAAAAGTCCAGACATAAAGTGAAGAAAGCCTAATTGTGTGAGCAGAGACAAGAGAAAAACATATGAAAAATGCAACTAGCAGCAGCATAGATATGAGGGAACTGTACAATGACTAACTGCTGACACCGAGGAGGTAAAGATGACATTGCACTTTAGACCTGCGTGATTAGGATGATGGGGCTAGCCTATATATATATATATATATATATATATATATATATATCCGTATATGTAGTTTTCATATAGACACACATGTCTGGATATACATATATTGATATATACAGTACGTATATGGATGTATACATGTGTGTATACATACATATGGAACTAGCCACTTTCCTCACACGCTTCTGATGAGTTAAGAGCTATGGCATGGGTCTCACTGGGATGGGAGAGGACAGAAAGAACCAGTGAGCTACCCAGGAAGTCCAGCCCTGTGGGGTCTCAGGGTGCCAGGGCTCTGTAAAAAAAAAAAAAAAAGGTGCAACATAAAAACCCTAGCAACCAGTGCTAGTGATGGCATTTACAAAGGAATACAAAGCCCCAGAAGGGGGATGGAGGAGGAATCAAGGCAAATTTCTGCAGTTTCACAATTTTCCAGCTTCACATTCTGACACCAGAACAAAAGTGCTCTACATTCTTATAAGTGAAAATTTTAAAGTAATCAAAACTCCTACATTCACTTTGAAAATCACCAAGTCTGGATTTGTGACCACTAATGATCCCACTTTGTACTATTTCAGAGCAAGATAAAGTTAGCACAAAGCTTTAGAGAGCGCATCTACGCCATTCGCCAGACCTTAGGTAAACCATTCCAGAACCAACAGATCTGTTTTCAAACATCCCCTTTGGTTAACTTTTGCCAAAGGGTTAGGTCCTGAATATATTGAGTGCTTTTTGCCTCTCAATTTCCTCAAATTTATGGAACTCTCTGGGGTTATTTTTTTTTGTATGTAATGCAATAGGAGTCATGGACAATGGAACTGACATCAATTAAATATCTCTTTCATGGCCACACATTCTCTGGAATACCCCCAAATACTTTTTGGAACAGTGAGGTCTTAGGGAACAGAGCCTGGGAACATGCTTCCATCTAATCCTGCAGCTGGCTCCTTGAGCTCTCCACTGACCTACCATAACTTCTACCCCCTAATTAGACATCTGGAAAAACCCAGAATTATATAATGGGAAGCAGGGGGTGGTGGAAGGGAGAGAAGTTATAGAGAGGCTGTTCAAGGTAATTTAGCCATACCTCTATCTCTTCTAGTGTTGAAGTAATGACCAATTTCAAATGTTTCATGTATTCATTGCACCTACTCTATGTAATACACAATTCTAGGCCCTGAGGGAGATACAAAGATAAATTAGACCTATGTCAGGCTTTTCTAGATTTGATGGCTTACTCAATATTTATAGAATGCTTGCCAGAAATCTTTGCCGGCTTACTAAATTCTGAGGAAACTATCACCCTGAAAGCAGACGGCCTCACGTTCTCACTGAACTTTCCTTTCCCACCCAATCTCCAAACCTTACTCTGTATTCTAGGGTCAAGGTGTTTCCAAGATGAAGAGAGGTAGATGAATTGGATGCTGGGTCAGGGCAGGGAATGCCCATGTCTACGAGGTGCATAGCCACTGGGATACTGAAGTATATGGGAACATAGAGAGGAAATGCATATAACATACCCAAAGACATGAGTAGTGGGGGGGGGGGGCAGTGCAGCATGCATACTATAGAAGGAAAGAGTGAAAAGACCAAGATTCAGATTCTGCCTGGCTTCTTATTACATCTGTGTGATTTAGGCTAATCTCTGTGCCTCAATTTCCTCATCTAGGATATAGAGGACAGAAGGGAGATTAAAATCTGGAAGGGCTCTGAGAAATCATCTAGACTCTATGGGATTCCAAAGGCAAGGCTCTTTCATCTCTAGATCTGTGTATCAGAAGAGCAGACAAATGACCTGGTCAGTGTCCAAACTCACTAAACTTTAAGTCATCCTCAACTCCAGACTTCTGGTCAGTTGGATGTCAGCTAAACTCCCTCTTTTTAGAGATTCTCTTTATGAGCAAGGCATAGGCCTTTTATAAAATACCCTGCTCTTTTTCCCAGTGTCTACACTGGAACAGTAGTGGAAGCTCAAAGCACTCATATTATTATATAAAATATTGTAATATGTAATATGATCATAATAAAGGACCAACATCACATACAGGTACACACTACAAATGTGGGGAAAGAAGAGGAGGTAGAAACCTATCTCTGATTTTACTCTCATAGGGAACCCCCAGCATTAATATTTTTTTTTCTTTTCTTTTTTTTTTTTCTTTTTTTTTTGCTGAGGCAATTGGGGTTAAGTGACTTGCCCCGGGTCACACAGGTAGGAAGTGTTAAGTGTCTGAGTTAAGATTTGAGCTCGGGTCCTCCTGACTTCAGGGCTGGTGCTCTATCCACTGTGCCACCTAGCTGGCCCAATATTTCCTATTCATATAAAGAACAACAACAAGAAGTGATTTGTGTGAATATAGGTCTTCCTGACTCCAAGGGTGATCCTAATCATACTACATTATTTTGCCTCCAGAAACACAATTAGTGTCACTGTTGTTAGTTTCTGTCCACAGAGGCCAACTCTGTGAAGGCTAGCTAAGTCTGTTTCTTCTCCTAATGGAGGCATCCAGGGAGAACAGTGGATAATGAACCAGACCTGGAGTCAGGAAGACCATTCAAACTCAGCCTCAGAAACTTACTAGTCTATAACCCTGAGCAAGTGACCTAATCTTTGTTTGCCTCGGTTTCCTCATTTGTAACATAATAATAGCACCTGCCTTCCAGGGTGGTTGTGTAAATTAAATGAAATAATATTCAGAAAGCACTTAGCACAGTGCCTGCCACATAGGTAGTATATAATCGCTTTTTCCCTTTCCTTCCCCAATCAACCTGGGAAGAAAAGAGAATGGGAGTTCAAGCATAATAGAAGCATGGTGCTTGTAACCCCCAAATGTTCCCTTACCACTTCATTAAGATGCTAGGACTCATTCGTGACTTTGCTTCTATTCACTTTCTCTTTGAGGTTAGAGCTTTGGGCAGATAGTGGGGTCTAAAAGAAGGAGTGCTTAATAGGGCAGCACAGGGCTTGAGTTTTGAGTCTCACTTGTGCCCCTTATTGACTGTGACCATGAACAACTGAACCTCTCCAAGCTTCAGTTTCCCCAGTCTTTACAATGGACATAGTAATACCTCCATATCTGACTTTCCAGGGTTGTTGGAAGCAGAGAACTTTGAAAGTGACCAAGGTCATTAGCACATCCATAATGGCTTCCCCTTCCCTTCTTCTCCAGAGCCACCAAGCTCCCCATCTGAAACATATGGTCACGGGAGACCACCATTCCTTAATCTTTAAATATTTATTATTACATTGCCTGTGGTTATAGTCACATATGACAAATATACAAAAGTTTAAAAAGCAAAGAATTCAGGTAATCGGGTAGTTGTTGTGTCATCAACAAGCCAAACAAGCATTCGCGCTGATTTTGGCCCCTTGATTGACGGGTTGTTTGGTATTACATCAAGCCCACTGTAGTCTTGTCAATATCACGGGTTCCTTCAACTGGTGAAAGTATGGTCCTAATGAGACCAAGGTGACAGGCTCAATCAGTGCAATCAGCCCACACATACCAATCAACCAACGTCTCTCCATCAGAGCACATTGCCTAGCTTATGTCTGCTTGACAGGAAACAGGGCCGTAGTTTGCATAAGCCTCTTAAAGTCAGGGATCTGGCCATCACCCCCTTTCTCTGTTCACCAATCACAATTCGATCTGCAAAGAGAGGTTTGAATAAAACCAAATCTTTCACAGGCAGAGGATCCCCCTGGAGGGGCTTCCTTTTCTAGATGTGAAAGCAGAGGCTTGGGAAATTATGTATAAACACCTTCTGGGCCACTTAGCCACAGAGCTAAGACTACGACTGAGGTCATATGGTTCCCCAATCTGATGTCTATTCTACCTGGTAGCCAGCTTATCCACTGAATGGCTATCAGGAAGGCTTAAAAATGACATCTTAACACTTAAGAAAAAAAGAAGAGAAAAGGGGTTCTTTAAGGAAGACCACTTCTCCATGGTAGATCACAAGCTAACATTTAAAGGGCTACAAAAACATGATCATCTTTCTCAGAAATCAAATAGGAAGTTCATTGTGTACCTCTTTTTAAACTTGTATTTATTTGAATATGGACCTTTAAAGAAAGTAAACAAACTCACTTGAGTAGAGGAAACTTCTAGCACTGGTTCTGGAGTTCAGTCCTCTTCTTGATGCTTCCTTAAAATGCATAGGTTGGACTGGCCAGGCTCTGAGGTCCCTTTCTGTTTTAGATCCCATAATCTTATGACCATATGAAAAGCTGAGCTGTTTTAAGGGCCAAGGATAAGGCTTTCATTTTGTCAGATGAGTTTCTGCAGTGCTCTTGGCAAATGTGCAAGTTAAAAGTCCTTTTTAGTATCAAGGTCATTTTTCTATGTGGATAAAGTTCTTTCCAAAAACTCTCAAATTTTGCTATGGAAATAAAGTAATTTTAAGTTAAAAAAAAGCAGTTTTGATAACAATTCAAGAATTCCATGTGAATTTGTTCAAACTGCTCAGTACAAAAAGAATGCCAAGGGATAGCATAAGTCTATCGTGACCACCCTAAGAGTCTGATGTGCCATCAATACTTGGACTCACTCTTCCAATATATTCTTATTTGTAGAAAAAATTAGTGTCCATCTCTGAATGACGATTCAACCTAAACCACTTATTACTTGAGGCGTTTTATAAAGCATCCTGGATTTAATAATAACAACAATATGCACAAGCTTGATCCTAAGTACTCTCTGTATTTCAGTAGATCCCTTTCAAGGTACCAAGCTCATAAGACAAGAAATTATTTTGTAGTAACCTGTACACACTTGGATATGAAAAGTCTGAGGTACATGAAAAGGCAAGGAAAAAACAGTTATGTTCTTTTACTTGTAAATGAGACTAAGAGACAGAACGGTAAAAGTATATAACAGGCCACAGGATCATAGACTTCCAATCTGGGAAGGACTTTAGAGAGCAAATGGTCCAGTCTCCTCATTTTGTGGATGAATCCCAGAGATGTCAACTAATCTAGCCATGGCCATGCAGGCAAGAAGCAGCAGAGTCAAGAAGCAAGCTGACCTTCCAATTCGAAGCCAGAACTTCTTTTATTACATAAGGATGATGCTTCTCTGTAGATGTTTCACAGAAAGATTAACTTCCTTTCTGCACCAAGAGGTTTTCAACAATTGGTTAAATCGGGCAGTTCATGAGTGACAACAGAAATATGGTACCTTCTATGTTCCTCTGAACATTTTTGGTTAGCTCATGATGGCAGTTACTTCTTCATGGTTGGTTTTAATTTGCTAAATCAATTGATTAAATTTAAAAGGGAGATTCAATTAAAAGGCAAGGATGGGAAAGCAAAATCAGAAAGTACTTGTTAGGACTCTCTGACCTAGCATATCTAAGCTCGTTCTCTTTTACTTGAACGTTGGCCAGATGATATTTTATGAATGCTTGAAAATAATAGCTGAGTCCCAGCCATTATCTGGAGATACTGCACTTCCTAAGTGGAGTCTTTAGATCAATGACACCCCCGTGTCCAGTAAATGGGCCAGACTGTTTAAATATTGGCTCGTAACCTATATCATGTGTCACCAGATCATGAAACTAATGTCCTTAGCAAAGGCTTCTCAAAATAGCATTAACTAATTTTCCACAAGGTTTTTGGTTACACATGAACAAATCATGGTAAACTTTAATATTGCCTGGGATTCAAAAAAATGTCCTAGAATGTATCTACCACCATTCACATGGGAAGCTCAACATACTTCATCTATATCACTTCATTGATTTCAGTAATTTTTCTGAGAATAACATGGCTTATGTTAGATTTGGAAGCAGGACATAGATCGCAAAATTGGACTCGGGTTACTCTTTGTTCCCCAAACCTCCATTTGGAATAGGGCCGGAGGTAGGACCCAGAATACATTTTCCCCAATGTTGTGGTGTGTCAGTCAGGCACCAGGCATTGTTCTGTACATTGGGGACGTCACACATTTCACTGAGTCGGTCCCTGCCCACAGCACACCATTCCCAGAAAGCAATTCCACCTTAGTGTATGGATCCAGAGGGTACAAAGCACAGAGCATGACCCACAGGAGTCATGTAATATATTCTTTCTTAATTGAATTAAATTAAATTCTTGATACTCATTCACTAGCATCATCCTAGTAAATGAAATAACAAAGTGGACATTTGACAAGACCACAAGCATCATAAAGTACAAAAGAGAAAACAGAGTAAGAGAGAAAGTAGGTGTCATTTCTCCTCTGTGGCTGCATTATCCTCATCTGTACAATAAGTGAGGTGGACTCAATGAGTTCTAAGGGTAATTTAGGATCTCAGCAAAGAGAGACAGAGACAGAGAGGGACAGACACACAAAGAAAGAGAGACAGAGAGAGACAGAAAGAGACAGGGAAAGAGATAGAGAGGGACAAACAGAGACAGAGAGAGCTAAAGACAGAGGGAGAAAGAGGAGAGAGAGAGAGAGAGAGAGAGAGAGAGAGAGAGAGAGAGAGAGAGAGAAACTCTGCCAAAGACCAACATTAGTCAATCATGGCTACCCTCAGAGTGTGACATGCTGTCAGCATTTGGCCACACGCCTTATTTCACTCTTCTAGTATGTTTTAATTTGTAGAAAAATTGGTTGACATGACTGAATGATAATCAAACCTAGCCCTCTTATGACAGAGAGGCAGAGATAGAGACAAACAGACAGAGAATGGGTGAGGTGGAGAGAGACAAACACATCACTTCTGGTTGGTGGAATCACAGAAGGCATCTGCACTTGTGACTGGCTCAGGAAAATGGGTGGAGATAGGAGCAGAAAGGATTATTCAAAGTTGAAAATGATATTCAAATTAGAGGAATCACCTTAGTAAAAGCATGGGGGTAGAAAAGTATGGGACATGGTTATGGAAGTAGTCCATAATGTATGTGTAGGGGAACAGTGAGAATAAGAGTACAAAGGCAAATGGCCTACTAATAAAAATCTTGAATTCCAACCTTGGGCATCAGGTAGTCATTAAATGTTTATGAGTAAGAGAGCAGCTTGATCACAGAAAACTGTGCTCCCCCAGGGAAGAACAAGACAATACCCTTGCTCAGAGCCTAGCACATATGGTCCCAAACTAACCAAGCCAAAAATACTCATACACTTGAATGAAAGGATCCATTTTTTATTTTTAATCTCTAAATTCACAGTTCTTTGTTTGTTTGTTTGTTTTCTGCCATGCATCCCTCTGGCAATCTAAGGAAGCCTATGGATGGATAACTTTCCAGAATTTTCTTTTTAAAGAAATAAAATAAAATATATACTATTACAAAGAAAACCAGTTCTTTTAAAATACAGTTATCAAAACTTTTTAAAAAAACATTACATGGGCAGCTAGAAGCTGCAGTGGATAGAGCACCAGCCTTGAAATCAGGAGGATCTGAGTTCAAATCTGGTTTCAGATACTTAATACTTCCTAGCTGTGTGATCCTGGGCAAGTCACTTAGTCCCAATTGCCTCAGAGAAAAAAGTTTACAGATAAAGAAATCCTGCTCTAAATAGACAACCTAAAGGACACTTTATCTACCCTCCCTCACCTACATTTCCCACAATCATACAAAGTACTTCGGCTTAAAAAATCAGTCAACAGTTAATGAAACACTTGCCACGTACTCTAAACCTTATAGAAGAGAAGTAAAAGATAATTTCCATGACTTCAGACATCTTATGTAGTGAACGCAACATTTTTATCTCTGATCCTGGGCCTGATGGGGCTTACTAAGCTGCATGGCCCATTTACATATGTAACCCTACTTATACTTATATAACATAGAAATCTAGAACAATGATACTGATGGCATCAAAATAGGGTATTGTTCATCAGACACACACAACCTGCTAAAGTTCTAAAGTACACACTAGAACCCTGTTGTCTAAGTATCGCTAAGGTGGGAACAAGAATCAAATTTGAATCATTTTTAGCAAGTACTGGTGAAACGGATATTTGGTGTGAATCCCATTTCTTCCATTAAAATTTATGGACTAAGCTCTGTGAACAACGAATCTTCCATTTCACTTGGTGACATGTATTTCTTTTCTAATTGTTTCATAGGTACCAATGTATTCACCTTTCTATCCAACTAGACTGTGAGCTGATTCACTGATTGGCTAAATGTGCTAAGTTCAACCATGATGACGAGAGGAACCATATATAAGTCAGGTTAGAGAAAGAAGTGGCTCTTAGGACCTGACAGACTCCTTACTTCCATGAAGGCTGCTGCTGCTGCTGTTCCTGAACTGGGTATATCTTCATAAGAAACCAGGGGACTTAGAGAAGAACATTCCACAGTCTAGGACATATCCTTATGAAGTGTCTGCACTTATGTAGTCCTCTTATTCTTATCTATTAACAGAGGGATATGTGTGTCTGTGTTTGTGTGTGTGTGTGTGGGGGGGGGGGTTATATTTATCTTTTTAAGGTTTTTTGACATCTATTTTAACACAAGCTCACCACACTGCTAATACTGCTTTTGGGACCAGCAGGCATCTAACCTGTAGCAGCTTACTATCTAGTTGAGCAGAAAGGTGACTTTATTGGTACCTTTAAAACAGCTGGAAAACAATATAAATATCCTCAAGTGGTATAGGGAATACTTTGTACACAGGGCTGACTTCATAAATTTTAATGGAAGAAATGGGATCCACGACAAATATCACTTCCGCCAATTCTTCCCCCCCCCAATTGCCTTATCAAAGTTTGATTCTTGCTCCCACTTGAACAACATTTACCTTTCTCCATGTCTCTAAAGGACCTCTATAGATATCATGAAATAAAATAGCAACCATAAAGATGGAATGAGTCATCATCATACAGCAGATAAGTAATCAAAGGTTGTTAAGAGTTTCAAAAAATTATAAACTATACATGACTATAAGAATTTAAGCATCGCATGAATAGCAGTAAGAGAAATAGGAACTCTGAGGTTTCACATCACACCATGCAAAGTGGCAAAGATAAGGAAGTGAGGTATAGCACAATGTGCAGAATCAAGAGAACACTACATGCAATGAATAGCCCAGAACTGAAAAATCATTAAAGTAAAGATGAACTCTGAAGAAATAGGAACAACAACAACAAAGGTTCCAGAAATACCTGCCCTTGCTCAAGAGCAAAGAGTGGAGGATTGTTGGGTCAGAATATTGTACACAGTGTCAGATAGGAGCGATGAATCAGACTTGTCTAACTTTATTTTGGTCAAAAAAGGGCTCAATTTAAAGTACTGGGAGAGAAATGACTGTGATACAGACAAAGAGCATCAACAGCAACTATACTTTAAAAGAAGGTGTACATCTTATTAGGGTCCATATGAATTCTGCTCTTCCTACTTACAAAATCAATTTTATTTTTTCTTAAGTAAACCAACTCAGAATTAGTTTTATTTGAAATTTAGAATCTACTCAGCTATTCTTTTCTTTTTTCTTTCACAAAAGAGATGAGGATAGGTTGTTAGTTGTGTGTTATTTTAGTCCTCACCTGAACAGAAACTTTGCTTTATGTTTTGCACCGTTATGGACAATTACATGTTCTGGACCTGCATTAAGGCAATAATAAAGAGGTCATTATTAAGGCTATGGTGACTAGCTGAGAGACTGACACAAAGCAGCTCCCTTGTGAAATTATTTACAGAACAATCTGAAAATATTTAACAAAAGATCCCATGGTTTAGTCAAATGACAAAGTTTCAATCTAAAACATTTTCCCTTTATGCTTATATACACCTGAAATGTGTTTCCTACAAGGAGCAATTTCATCCTACAGACTTTTACCAGAATGAGCAACATCAACAGCCCCAAGTGCAAAGCCACATCTTCTATGTTTCTTACTGGTAATGACCATTACCTTTAATGTGGCTTGTTATTTCTTTTTTTATTATTATTATAAAAGCTTTTTATTTACAAAACACAGGCATGGGTAATTTTTCAACACTGACCTTTGCAAAGCCTTCTGTTCCAAATTATCCCCTCCTTCCCCCCACTCCTACCCCTAGATGGCAGGTAGTCCAATACATCTTAAATATGTTAAAATATATGTTAAATCCAATATATGTATACATATTTATACAGTTATCTTGCTGCACAAGAAAAATCAGATCTAGAAAGAAAAAAAAAACCTGAGAAGGAAAACAAAATGCAAGCAAACAACAACAGAAAGAATAAAAATGCTATGTTGTGGTCCATACTCAGTTCCCATAGTCCTCTCTCTGGGTGTAGATGGCTCTCTTCATCACTGAACAAGTGGAACTGGGTTAAATCATCTCATTGTTGAAGAGAGCCACATGAAGGTTTGTTATTTTGGTGGATCTATAATCTCACTGACAAAGGCCTTCCCTTTTTCAATGCAGGCATTCTTAGGGTCTCCCATAAATTCCATTTTGGGGTCCACATGAAATACCAAATGCCTTTCTCCCCATCTCTTGACATTATATGGGTGTTAATGGAACACAGAGACTGGCCACCGGAGTGTTTCTGGCTCTGTCCTTATGACCAGTCCACTCTCTTTTCCAAGGAGACCTGTCTCTCATGAAATCTTCTAAACCAGTTCTTCTACATAATCTCTAACTGGTAATATGCTGGGGACTACTCATAGCTACCAGGTACATCTTCTTTGCCCTGCTAGGAATTCCATAACTTTAAATTTTAGAAAGTTATGGTATTCCATGAATTAAAGCCATAGAACATTAACTAGAAAAGTACCAATATTAAAATATGGTATTTAATTTAAAGAAGAAATTTGGGGCCATTAAAAGTAACCTAGAGTTCTTCAAAGGCAAACAAACTTGCTCTTTCCTATTTATTTTGGTGCCTAGTTCATTTTAAGAGCATTTAAAAGTAGGGAAACAACAAACAGATGAAAAATGGCCAAGAGATTTATGACAAACTATTCTATTTCAGCTACAGTAATTAGAGCTGTTGTATTTAGATTTGAAAATCACTGTCCCTAAAGTGCTTACAAGAAAGGGGAACTAGCACCAACGAATGCATATATGGGAAGAGAAGTAAGGGTGGACCAAGTATGTGGGAAGCAACCCAAGATCAACAAAAACTTTCCACATAAGGGAGAAAGTAAGGATAACCAATGGCTCCAATAGTATTTTATATAGTGTTAGAAATTTCAACTATAGTTAGAAGAAAAAGAAATTAAAGGAATAAATATAGGTATAGAAGAGGCAAAATCATCTCCATTTGCCGATGATACATATTTACTTATAAATTCTGGAAATCAGCATCAAAAAGCATTAAAACAACAAATACTTTGTGGTAAAGTATCAGGAGACAACTTACTATCAACATCTTGCAAACAGAAAGAAACACACCATCTAAAATAACTACAAAGTGCAAAAAAAAAAAGAATGTTTATCTGCCAAGATACATTGAGAATTTTCATAAATACAACTACAAAACACTTAAGAAACCCATTCGTGTTTGCACTGTACCAATATAATAAACATTATTATAATAACTTAAATGTATTTACATATTTAGCACTATGGCCAACTACTGGGAGTAGGTATTACTTTATAGAGCTAGATAAAATAAACAAAATTTATCTGTAGGAGCAAGAGAACAAAAAAATCTGAAAGAAGATAATAAAAGGTAAAACAAAGTGGGGGATAACAATATCAGATTTCAAAATGCTTTAAAAGTACATCATCAAAGCTAT
The DNA here is from genome assembly GCF_902635505.1 of Sarcophilus harrisii. Classification (NCBI taxonomy): domain Eukaryota; kingdom Metazoa; phylum Chordata; class Mammalia; order Dasyuromorphia; family Dasyuridae; genus Sarcophilus; species Sarcophilus harrisii. The sequence continues at coordinate 66,001,392 of NC_045432.1, forward strand.
TTGGTAATGAACAGACTAAAACATAGGAAAAAATCAGCAGAACCAACTAGAGAAGCAAGGGCCAAAAGCAAAAAGATATGAATATGAACAGCTCTCTAATTGATAAGAAGTTTGGGAAAACTAAAAAACAATAGGGCAAAAACTGAATATAAACTATCAACTCACACCATCTACCACTATAACCTCAAGATGGATAAGTAACCATAAGATGACAAAATGTCACATGATTTTTAAAATGATAGGAAAATGAAGGAGGTGCCTTTTCAGATCTAAAGTTTTGAAGAAAATCTATAACCAAAGAATAGAGATCTCAACAGACAAAAATGAAAAACATTCCTATAAAAACCTAGGAAGATTTTGCATAAATAAACTAATATAACTAAAGTAAAAAAAGAAGAACTATCAATTGAGAAACCTCATAAAATAGTCATGGATAAAGATATGGAATCAGAAAAATGTGATAGATTTATATAAAAATGTAAGAGCAAGAACATCCCAATAAATGAGTAGTCAAAATATATGAATAAACAATTCTAAAAATAAATGGGAACTATTACAATCATATGAAAAAATGTTCCAAATTACTAATAATTAAAGAAATGTATATTAAAATATTGATGAGGTTTAATCTCATAGCCAGGAAATTGGCAAAAAAGACAAAAGACAGAAATAGTTAATAGTGTAGGTGCTCTAGAAAGACAAATACACTAATCCACTGCTGGAAGAGCTATAAATTGGTCTAACTGTTCTGAAAAACCATTTGAAACAACATTAAAATAGAGAATTGACTATTCATTCCCTTTAACTTAGAAATACTGCCACTAATTAGAGACAAAAGGGAAAGATCCACATTTGTCAAAATCTCTATGGTAGCCCTTGTTGGGGTAGCAAAAATGTGGGTACTCACTGATGGATGAATGTATATACATAATAAAACATCACTGTGTACTTAGAAATGACATATATGAGGAATTCAGTGAAACTTTGGAAAGACATAGATGAACTAAGGGGAAATAAAGAATCAGGAAAATACTATAAACAGCCATCAACAATAATGAAAATGGAAATAAACTTTTTTTTTTAAATCACAAAACAATTCAGACAAGAAAGATAAGCAACCGGTATTTCAAAGGATTCATGATGAAACATACTTCATTCCTCTCAGAAAAAAGTTGGAGAACTAAAGGTGAAGAAAAAATATAGACTGTTATTGCCAAGAGCTAAATTTCTTTTGTTGAACCTCACTTCCATGTTACAAGAGAGAAGTTGATCAGAGTGCTGTATTGGGAAGTGACAGTGATTTTTTTATAAGAAGCAAAACTTTTAAAAAGACATAAAGAAGATAGAAGTAAGATCAAATAACAAAATAAATACAAAAGCGTGATCTTTTAAGAATAGTATCAGGACTGCTAAAATCCCAAATGAGTTGAAGTTGGTGAGAAAAGCTAAGAATAACCAAAAAAGATTGTTTTTAAGCTATACTGATGGAAAAAAAGAAGATCAAAGAAAGGATAAAAAGACTGCTTGGAATGAATAGTATGATTAACGAGGATAAATGACAACAGAAAAGTTAGAAATACACAACATTTTTCTTCTGTTTTCTCTAGCAAAAAGCATGGTTTTTGGACTAGAGATGAAAGAAAAAAATTTCTAATATAGTAAGAAGGTGATTTAAGAAAAAAAAGGTAAGAAGCATTTAAATGCCCTCAATAAGCCAAACCCCAAAAGGGTAGAGGCCAAGTAGAATACAATGAGACAATTTAATTCTGTTAAATTTCAAGTGTAGTACTTTGGTTCAAAAAATCAACTTCATAAGTTGATAATTGAGTGATGACTAGACAAGAGTCTGCAAAAGATTTAGGTGTTTTTTAGTGGGATGTAAACTTAATATGAATCAATACTGTGATATGGTGGCAAAAGAAAATTGATGTAATCTTAGAGTACACTCAGAGAGGTGGTGCCCAGGACTGAAGAAGTGGTAGTACTGTTATCTACTGTGTCAGACCACATGTGGACTACTGTGTGCAGTTCTGGCTTCTGCATTTTTGGAAGTATTCAGGATAGCGGGTCTAGATAGCAGATGGCGCAGATATTTATACATGCTAATCAGTTTAGGGAGCTGGAAATGTTTTTTTTTTTTTCCTGGAAGAGAAAAAGACTAGCTATTTGCAGTATGTGAAGGGTTTTCATGTAAGAAAGGAATTACAACTGTTCCTGGCCCTAGAAGGCACTATTAGGAACAAGAAATATAGTTTCAAAGAGACCAATTTAGACCTGATATTAGGGAAACTTCCTAATAGTTGGAAATATCACAAAATACAAAGGGTTGCCTAAGTAGGTAGCAACTGTTATGTCACAGGAGGACTTCAGGGAAAGGCTGGATGACCACATAACAATTGGATACTTGTTCAGGTATGATGCCTATAATCCACTTAGGCTCTGAGATTCTAGGATACATCTATGCCTGAAATAGTTAATTAGGAGTCCAGGTGACAGGAATTAACAGAGGTCAGAAGAATTACAGAAGCCCATCTACAGAAGTCCATGGACAGAAGGTACAGAAGAAGAGGAAGTAGGACTTGTGGTAGAAGGGATAGTTTGGCAATTTAGATGTTGTTGTCATGGTTGTGATATGTAAAAATCTTTGTAGAAAAAGATTCTTGTCAACTACTTGGGTTTTTTTCTTCTACAGCCTCAAACATCCTGACATTTCAAAACCTCTGGATACTCAATTTCATCGTTCAGCTGTCCAACAGATGCTCGCTGTCATAATAACATAGGCCATGATCGACTTTTTCATTTACTCTCAATCAGCCATTTATTTTCAAACACCGCCACCCCAGTAACTTTTCAAAGTTCCAGAATCTGAGGAGGTCCTTGTGGAGACAGTTCACATCTTCTAAATGTTTCACATTCTACACCACTCCTAGGACACAGTAAGTACTCAATTACTGGCAGAATTGAATCAAATTAAAAATGCCCACAGGAATATGGGCCATTTTCATAGGGATTTTGAGAACAGTGTGCTTTTATCTTACAAACTAAGAAGCAAGTACAGATATGCCATCACCCCCCCAACTCAAGGAAAATGTGCATTTACTTATCCACAAATAAACTTTTATATTTGAACTGAATTCTCACAGCTCATACTCAAAACCCTCACTAAACCACACTATATTACAACAATATGATGAAACAAGCTCAGACAAGACAGCAGTAGAAGCTTATTTTCATGAGAAGGGAAATGTTAAATAAATTGTGTTGTTTCTGCTGAGTGTTCTCATACAAGGATATATCTCGAAAGAAAAAGACTCAAAGACTCCTCGTTGTCATGGCTTGTAGAGACTGTGAGAGCACTGACGTTTTGACTCTCAGGCCTTTAGACAATGATTTTCCCCAGCTTCCATGTCTGGCTATTCCTTTAAAGCCGCATTGTCCTAGGCTCTGCCAGCCAGAGGCACTGGAGCTGCAATCTCACTGAAGTGTGGCAGGAACTGAAGCAAATGATAGTTACAAAAAGAAAAATCCATTCCCGCAGCCACCCAACAAAGCCACAAAAGAAATTTTAGTGAGGAAAATCACCGTCCAGACCATGGCTTTGCTGCATCTGACAGGATGTGCCCTAATAGAGCTGCAGTCCAAACATTAGTTAACGTAAAACAAAGGAGTAAGTATTTTTTCAGTCAAACCCATAAACTTTTCTTATGCTTTATAATGGCTGCCAGTTAAAGTTTATCCATCATGTTCAATTATGTTAAGATTTGGTTGTTTTGTGATGGAGAGAAAAGAGAAAAGATCCAGAAAGAAGACTATGGGGACTGAATGTGGATCACAATACCATAATGTCACTTTTTTGTAGTTGTTTGTTTGCTTTTTTTCTTTCTCAATTTTCCCTTTTTTGATCTGATTTTTCTTGTGCAGCATGATAAATGTGGAAATATATTTAGAAGAACTGCACACGTTTAATCTGTATTCGATTACTTGCCTTCTAAGGAAGGGGGATGGAGGAAGGGAAGGAAAAAAATGGAGCACAAGATTTTTCAAGGATGAATGTTGAAAACTATTTTTGCATGTACTTTGAAAATAAAAAAAAAAACCCGATTATTTAAAAAATAAAAATAAAAAGACATGAGGACCAAAATAACAACACTGTTTTAGAGTAGATTTGCAGTGTGTTCGACTGTGGCTGATCAGATCAATATGAGCTCAGAATGCTCTGCCACAGGTTAGACACAAATAGTCCCTATGAACATTTGGGGTGCTTCTTTAATCTCAGTTTTTTTCTGAATTAATTCAATTCTGCTTTGCTTATACAGCACAGCACCTTCTCTGATGAGGGTACACCATGCTAGGCGATCCAGTGCCAGAGTCTCCCTCATCATACAATTGATTCTAAAGTTCTTAAGAGAGACCCTGAGAGTGTTCTTACATCACTTTTTTTTCTGACTACCTTGTGAGAGTTTGCCCTGTGTGAGTTTTCCATAAAATTATCTTTTTGGCAAGCTCACATGTAAGCATTCAAATAATGTGGCCAACCCAATGGAGTTAGGTTCACTACAGTAGAGTTGGAATGCCTGATACTTTATTTCAAGAAAGGACCACAGTGTATGGTACTTTCTCTTGCTAGGTGATCTTTTAGAATTTTCCTAAGACAGTTCATATGGAAGCGATTCAATTTCCTGGCATGGAACTGATAATAACAATTCGAAGTTTTTTAGTGAGTTTGTTTTTTGATGTTGTTTTTAAGTTAAGACTACTATTATCCATTAGGACATGACGTGTGGATTCCTCGTATAAAGGCTATCAACCAACTCCTGGATCATTCTCTTAACTTTAGACTAAGCTATTCACAAATCATTACTTGCAGATGTCTGTCTGTCTTATATTTTTTCCAAATATCCAGTGAAGATTAAAAAATAAAAACCCTCCCTTAGCAGTCAAATCTTGCCTTTATCTTTGTAGGCCATAATTCTGTGTTCCAACACTGAAGGTTAAAAAAATTTGATTCTTTGTCCATAAACCCTAATGTTTGTTGAAACCATCACCAAAACAATATCGCATCGAAGAGTTATACGGGACATGTGGTGATGAGCTTTCAGAAAGAGTTCTAGACTTTGCATAAATTCTATAGACCTGTCCTACTCTGGATTTATACTGTCAAGAGCTCAGTGTAGATTTGCCTATGGGGTACACCATGACAATGAGAAAGCCTACCTATCCTGATCCAAAATTACTCTAAACCAGGCTACAGGTGGCATAGTTAAGGGTGACTGCATCCTTAGAATTCAAATGAAGGAAAATAACTTAAACATCACAGTACCTGATTTCTAAAATGGTCTCATTTCTTTTCCTTAATAATACTACAAAACTATTCACAATTTTCATGGATAATCAGATACCTTAAGAAGCAAACTATAAATTAGCTTCTCTGTTCCATTACTTTGTATTAAGCTGCTTTGTATTTTCTTTCAAAACAAATATGATTATATCTTATTAAATATTCAAAGATTTATGTTTAACATCTTTGTTTATTTTCCATTTTCATGGAAGTACCAAGGAGTTAAAAATACCTCCACTGATGTGTATTTTCTTCTTTGTATTCCATCTAGTATTCACTAATCAACCTTACTAAAGTAATGAATTAATGAAAATATGAGTGAAATTACCGCATATCTGGAAGTTATAAATCTTTAAAAAAAAAAAAAGAAGAAGCTTCAAAATGCGTTTTCCCCAGAATTTAATTAGCTAAAACTATTTGGTGAATCAGCCCTTCCTTTCTTTAGCCTAATTAAATGAATATTTATATCTCCAAATTAAAATAAAATCTTAGCTGAACTAACTTTTCAATTTGGGCACAAGCCTGATCCTGATATCTAATAAGGCATGTGCATTTGCAGGGGGTGGGGAGGTTGTTTTGTTTTATTCACCTACACCTAAGTCTTCCTGTAAATCTGTTCAATGGGTCATTTGGGCCCAAATCCAATAAAAAACAAAAATGGATTGGGACTCTGGAAAAGTTATCAGTTAGCAAGTTTAAATACAACCTAAACCAATAGATGCCGCTCTCCAAGGAGAACATCATCTCAAGGTACACAACATTCTGACAACGTTTCTCCGAAGAGATGTGGCTTGCTTCGGCAGGCAGTAAATTCACTTGCCAAGGAAACGCCAAGCTCCCTCACATGTTTCTGCCTAGTGGGAGAAAGCAGCAGGTAGCTTCTCCTGAGGAGGAAGAGAAGGAGGCAGTTGGCAAGAGCCACGGGTGGCCGCGGAGGGGGAGGTGTCATCTGGGATGCTTGACAGGTGGCTGTGGCTCTAGAGAAGGAGGTGACAGTTGGAGGGAGCAGCAGGTGTTTGCTTTGGAGGAGAGGGACCTCTCACCAGACTTGTCAGTGACTGCTTCTGCGTGCAACTCTGCAATAATCTGGTACCAAGCATTTCCCCTGACAGCTCAGATATGCCTAAAAATAATTTCAGAGCCTATTCTTTCATTCGTTGAACAAAAGGAATAAGGTACTATTGGAGCTTATGATTAGGCCAAGAACTCAGCAGCTGGTAGAAGGTTAAGGGTGACCACATTTTCTAATTGCTGCTCAACAAAATTGCTAAAGCTAAGATGAAAATTCAACATATTTTGCAAGAATCCGAACGTTGTAAATATGCTCCATTTTCAGAGCATACAGGATGTAATCATCTAAATTGACCAGAAAAGTAAGAGCAGTGAAACAGAACGACGGTTAAGTTACAAAAATTAGTTTCAAAAAACCAAATTCATCACTACCATCATTTTAGTTTTGGTGTGTCTGGGTGATTCCTCCTCATGTCTTGAGCTTCAGGTGGCTCTCAGAAATAATCTCAGTCAATAGGAGCCATCAAAAAGCCTAATACTTGATCCATTTTCCTTAGGATAACTACAGAAGGGGGAGGGCGTGGACATTCCCAGGAACACTCCTCTTCCCCTCTTCTTCTTAGGACTTGGCAGGACTCCACTGTTGATAGCTAGATAGTATCTAAGTATCTAAGTAGAGAGATAACAAGGAAAAAGATGCTCATCTAGAGCACAGTCCTCACTGGAAAATTTTGCCCCCAGGGCAAATACTTCAATTGGAGAGAATGGAGTGGGAAAGAAAAGAAAGAAAAGGAAAAAGAAGTTGAATCTCATTCACCACTTGTTACCTTTTTCAACTAATGAGTAAGTGCTATTGGTTCTGTACCAATGAATGACTACAAGTATTGTCAACATCCTCAAACAGATTTCCCCCAGAACAAATCCCTAATGACTCTATTCTAGTTACAACTTCAATCTGGGGTCACAGGAAGAGAAATACACCATCACATTCAATATCAATACTCACTGGGCTGTGGTGTTCAGAGAGATATTCGCCCTCCATTTTTGAAAAGGACTAATGACGTTGCGGGGTGATGCCTTGATCCTGTTGAACTGGACTTAAGCAAGGCAGAGTTGCACAAAGATCTCAACTTTATTCTCCCAGAATCATCAAAGCCCAGTAACAGGACTTATCCACCATTCCATAATTGGTTACTAGGAGAGCTAAAACCAGACCTTCTAAGTAGTCCCCCATTGCTAACATTACAATGGGTACCTGTACAATATAAACGTTCTCAAAACACAAGAGATATCTTGTCTCGGCTGATTAAAAGTGAATTCTTCATGTCTCTGTTCTTCATGGGGTAATAAAAAAGGAAAAGAATGCAAACTGGAATGAGAAAGAGGGAGAAGAGAGAAATTGTCTTCCCCATACCTTCTTTCCTCCTCACCAAAGGCTTAAATACTTCTGGGTAGTTCCTATATGACAGTGAGAGGATTAGGAATTAAGGATCTGTTTATTTTATAGTTAACCAAAGAGAAGGGAATTTGTTGTTTTAACTTTATCTCAGAAGCCACAATTTTTTATCGACCATTCATTAACAGGATATAAAAATGCACATAAAAAACAGCTTGGAAAACTATAAATAGAAGTAATGGTGACCTTCCTCCTTCAAGGCCTTCCATGAAGTCTTTTTCTCATCTATTCCATGAAGTCTTTCTTAAGGACCTAAGTCTAAAATGATCCCCTTCCCTCAAATTTTTGGATTACTGGTTTATATTTCTTTTATTCAACTGACTTCTCTTTTGTATTATAATTGCTTTTATACTTGTTTAATATTTCCTACTAGACTTCAAAGTCTTTAAGGATGGAGAATGGGCCTAATTGATCTTTCTGTCTCTCTCAACACTTAGCTAAGAACCTTGGCAGGTAGGTTTCAAGCAAAGGCTTGTTGAACTGAATGGAAGAGAAATCGGATTGAAGAAAAAAAGGAAAAGAAAATACATTTTTCCTATGTTTTCCTCAAGCCCATTCCTTTCAGCACAGGAGCTCTTTCAAGTGCCTGGAAAACTGGAGAATTTCAAGGAAGATGGGTTTATATCCAAGAAGGCAGAGATCAACATCTCTGAAGTACCAAGTGAAGGGGCCTCCATGACCAAGTAGGCCATGAAGGCAACAAAGGTCAGACTTGTTCATCTCAGGTACATTGGCTTCCTTGCCAATTCTGCTGTACTTATGTAGGAATGGGGAAGGTAAAAAATATCACATGTTAGTTCTCAAAACTAGCTTTTTCTAAGACCTTCTGTCATGTTATTCTTCCCCAAAAGCAAACACACCAAAAAAATGAAAACACTTCAATACTCTTTCTTTGAAAATTAAAGATGACTTACAAAGAAAAGAAATATCTGTGGTACATTACATATTCTGCTACAAAATGACTTTAAGCAACAGAGGGGAAAAATTGTAACGGAGGTTCCACTCTCAGAAGACAAGGAGCCATGAATAAAGTTTTCACTGACCTTACTCTGAGGGCTTTTGGTCTTCAATATGATTAATGAATCACAATCAACTCGAATTTTAGAAGAGATCTTTGAAATAAGGTGAGCAGAACCAGGAGAACAAACTACACAATATCAGTAGTACTGTAAGGGAAACCACCTGTGAAAGACTAAACCGGTCAGATCCACCACAATTGCAAAGGACTCATGAAAAAATATCCATCTATCCATCTCCAGATGGAGAATTGACAAACTCACACAATGCGACCTAATTGTTTTTCTTGCTTTTTTCATCTCTTTCTTGTTTTTCCTTCCTTCCTTCCTTCCTTCCTTCCTTCCTTCCTTCCTCCCTCCCTTCCTTCCTCCCTCCCTTCCTTCCTTCCTCTTCCTTTCCTTCCTTTCTTTGAACATGTATAATGTTGAAATTTGTTTTGTAGAACAAAACAAAAACAAATTTTTAATAAATTTTTGTTTTCTTCTCTTCTCAAAGGGGGAGGAAGGGGGAGAGGGAAAGAAGAGAATTTGATAATGGAGGCAAAAAAAGTCTCAGTTAAAAAATAAATTAAAAAAAAAGTTGTGGAAACTTTGAAGGGTTTCCCCAATCATTTCAAGCCCTCAGATGGTTATATACAAAAAAGCCTTCACCATTCTTTTTTATTATTGCAATAATATGGCTGATCAGTGTAGATACTGTGGTCCTCAGGTAAAAAACCAACAATTACCCATTTGCAGATCAGCACTGTTTCAAGTAAAGTGTTAAGTATCCCATTTTGCCCTTGTTACAGCAAAGAGCCTTATTTAAGCTTTTTAGTGACCTTATTTAGCTAGAAATCCAGTGAACTGCATGGATTTGAAAAAAAATTTTCCATAAACAATGTTTTAGACATATTTAATAATTTATTTTCAAAGAGACAGAAGTGGCTTTGTTTTCATTAGATGCTTTTGGGATTTAATGCAATTTAAATGATATGCCCCGTGAGGTTAGCTTTGGCCTTAGACCTGGGGCTAATTTGTGTTCCTAGATATTTTGCTCTAGGTATTAATCCTCATTTAGTGGTTCAGATCTTTGTTTTGGGCATATTTTCCATTATCTATTTTGCTTCCTATTAATGATAAAAGATCTCTGTAAATAGTTAACGTTGAATTTAGATTCATAGTATTAGGAAACTTAGTATCTCATGCCTGGATTATCATTTCATTTTAGATCTCTAACATACTACAGGCATCGTTAGTGGATGTCTTCAAATAACTTAATACACTTTGAAGTAATTTAATGATGCTTTTCAATTCTTGAAGTGATAAGGAACTTAGCTCAGCACCTACTACTTCAAGTGAACATAGTTGCTCCAAATGAAGTAGGAAGATAATCCCCACTCCAGTACTTCAACTCTGTGGGCAATTTAGGCTATTTGAGCAGGATCAGGGTTGATCTCTGGAGAATTATTGGATGTTCCAAGATCAATGTGATAGTCTCATAGGATTGAGAAGTGGACGAGATATTTGATTCAACCCCACTGTTTTATGGGTGAGGAACTTGAAGCCAAAAGAACTTAGTGCTGTACCCATGATCTCATGAATATTAACTAATGAAGTTAGGATTCAACCCAAATACCCTTGGTACAAATTTAGGAACTGACCCACTCCACCATGTTTCCCTTCACTACTGAGTCTTTCCTTTATGGTGTATGCCTTTTGGAAAGGTCCATAAAGTGGTCATACAAATCTATGTTTCTGGGAAAAAGAGTAGAAAGCCAAGGTAAAGATTTGATTTTGAATGGGCATGGGGCTCGTACCTTGTCTTCAGAATTTCTTTGAGGAATGGATTATTTATATAATTAATGAAGGTTTGCCCCAGAAATTTCAAGTCTCCAAATTGCTAGATATAAAAGAGTTTCAGTTATCATTTTTTATCAATATATAATGATAAGTTGGAGATAGATGTTCTTTTTGTCCTTCATTTTTGAAGAAAGCCAATGACATCACAGGTGATGGATTGACTTACAGATGAACTGGATTTAAATGAGGCAGAGTTTTACAAAGTCATCAGTTTCAAGCTCTCTTCCTGAGTTATTGAAGTTCAGTGGCAAACAAAAGTCAGACTGACTGACAATGGTCCAGGATGCAGCGGATGACTTTCGCATTTTATTTGTCCGACCAAGCTCTAAGCACTCCACAGCACCTGCTTCAACTGGCTTCATGGCCACTGGAACAAATTGTTCTCATCTGCCCATTCCACTGGGAAAGTCTTCACATGCTTGGGGTAGACATCCTCCTAGCTCACCAATGGGTGTGAGGCCCATCAGTTATCCTCAATCTGATTTAGCCCTTCTTCCTAGGATGCTGTATGTGCTATGACTTTTTGTAGTCACAGATAAGAACTGGATGAATCAGAGAGACATCAAAATTGTGAGCAACCTCAAAAAGGCTCAGCAAGCCCTCATAACAGAAATAATGTAATTATGATGAGGTAAGCATTTATGAGGTAAAATGTTTAGGTTCGTTTTGTGTTGATATCTTCTCCCCCTATTTCAAACCTCTGCCTAGTGAATTGCTGATCTCTTTACCATTCTGGGTTTATCTTGACATCCCTGGGGACATGGATGATTATGAATAGGACATGATAGGGCGAGTCAGTTGCCTCACTTACTTTTCCCACCTTCCCACATAGTTCACAACTTCAACCATTTCCCCTGTGATGCTCTTTCTCTCTCAAACATCTTTGTCTAGCTTTGACCTGTCACCTAAACTCCAATAGTGAACTCCCAGCTAGTGACATAACATCATCAATTATAAGTTGTCAGCACCTCAGATATAAAAGTTCAAAGCCCAAATCATCATTGTTATCCCAAAGCCAACTCCCTGTCTCCACTGTACTATTACTGTCAGTAACACTACCATCCCACCACCACTCTTCCTCAAATCCTCAGAATCATCTTTGATTCCATTTCTTTGGTCCCCAATACTAATCAATCACCAACTAGTGTCAATTATTTCTTTACAATCATTCTTCTCTCAGAGTCTTTTTCATTACTATTGCCACCATTCAAGTTCAAGACCTTGCTATTTCTCTTCCTGTTAGTTCAGAATCCTCCTAAAGGGTCTTGTGGTATTTAGCAATAAGCCCTACGATCCAATCTCAACATAACCACGTCTAACTTCATAAAATGTCCCTTTTATCTCTTTCTTGTTCAAAATGTTTTCAAAGACTATGTGTTACCAACAAGATAAATTCTAACCTTCTTAGCCTAGCATTCAGTCTGGGTTTATCTTCCATTATTCCTTATGTTTAACCACTCTAGAAGAGGTCTTGTTACTGTTGCCAGAACATGACTTATGTATTTCCTCCTCTCACACAGCTCTCCGGAAGTGGTTCCTTTCTACTCTCAACTTATTCAAACCATGCTTTAAGGTCAATCTCACACCCTATAGGATACCTGCTCAAACTTGTAATGAGCTCAATGCACTCTAAAAACTTAACAGCATTTATTTTCCAGACTACTCGTCTGGTGTCTAGTTCTGTGTCCTTTATATAAAAAAAAACATTGAGCAAGCACTCAATATTTGTTGGTATTGAGGCATAACCTTATAGAACTAGCTAAATGTTTCATATCACATTATTGTGACTGTATTGCAACCTCCACAAAAGTAAGGACCATGCCACATAACTTTCTTTTATTCCCTGCTTCCTAGAACGGTGTCTTACTCATAGCAGATGTGGATACTTTTTTCTGATGGATTTACATGTTTTTAAAATGCCTCAAACCCTTCTGTATAATGTAATGTTTAACCCAATATGTTTTGTCTTGAGATTCATCCCAATTCAGTGTACAAAATAATGTTCTGTGTTCAGAAATAAATGTAGAAAAACTGTGAAGGGAATCGTTTTCTTTCCAATCTGTTCAATATCCTACAATTCTAGGTATGCAGCTCATAACATCTGATGGTATTTCTCCATGAGTTACAATAGCTTTGTATATACTGGATAATCTAAATAATTTCTGAAACTTTCTCATAACACTCCATTAAAGAAGTTTTAAAGATATGCTTCCTAGTTTCCCTTTTAGGGAGGTGAAAGAAATATATTCTAATTGAGAACTCTTCCTAAAGTATAGCACTTGGGGGACTGGAATAAAGTTTAAACTAATGCCTGGAAAAGAGATTCCTTAATGCAAAAGAAAAAAGTTTAAAAGCAATATTGGAAAAGACAAACCCCAAACCATTAGAGAAGGACAAAACAGCCAAAAAAGCTGATAAGGATAGAGATATGGATCTTCAGGAAGATCTGAAGAACTCAGCTTAACCAAGAACCAGCTTGATCATAATCACTTTATTCCTATTGAACCATGGAAGGATAGTATCAATGATATCTCTTTTATTCCTCTTGGTCACTGTTACCTGTTTTCTTTCACACATGGATATGGCTTCACTGATACATGAAAGATGTTAGACTAGTAATAAGTAAGTTAGATGATAAAGACAACTTTTACCTGAAACTAATGAATAAAAAATCTTGGAGATTTCTCTTATCAAACAACGTGGGAGCCTGTGTTATCAGCAGTAGCCTAGTTTATGAGTACATCTATTGAGTGTTAATCAGGACACTGAGGACTACAGAAAGGTACTGATGTCACTGTCCGTGGTACTTAATGTCTACAAAAGACATTAAACTTTTTATGAGAAATTCATAAAAAGAATTTTTATGAGATGAGAAATTTAAAAAGACAAAAAGGATTTTTTCTCCTTAAATTTCTTTATCTCTTCTCCACAGTTTTAAAGCTATAACAATAGTAATGTACATAAATAGTAAAAGACACCAAATGATCCAAAACAGATAAATGATCTTTACACAGAGAATTACATGGTCATGGTGAAGAAGCACAGGCTTTTAGAGACTCATCCAGAAATTAAAGGTGTCCAGAAAGCATTACAGACACTGTGAGTTGAAAGGGACCTTAGAGGTCATCTCTTTCTCAACTACAACAGAACAAGAATACCCTCCACAAAATTGGAATAAGAAGTCACGCAGCCTTTGCTTAAAAAGCTTCTGAGAAAGTACCTCCAACTTTTGGAGAGCTGTGCTTGTTATGAAAAGTTTCTTGATATGAAGTCTACATCCATCTTTGTGAAATGCCTACTGATGACTACTAGTTCCATTCCCTGAAGCCAAGCAGAAATGATCTAGTCTCTTTCCCATGTGACAGGTCTTCAAACAACTGAGGACAACTATCACGTAACCACCAAGCCTTAGCTTTTCCAGGCTTTTATACATCATTGCTTCCTTCAAATGATCCTCAAATGACACGATCCTGTGGTCCTTCACCTTCCAGTTGCCTTTTATTAGATGCTCTTTGGTTCATCGATGTCCTGCAAGAAATTTGGTGATCTGAACAGAACACAATATCCTAGAGCAGGGGTCCTCAAACTTTTTAAATAGGGGGCCAGTTTACTGTCCCTCAGACTGTTGGAGGGCCGGACTACAGTCAAAACAAAAACTTTGTTTTGTGGGCCTTTAAATAAAGAAACTCCATAGCCCTGGGTGAGGGGGATAATTGTCCTCAGCTGCAGCATCTGGCCCGTGGGCGTAGTTTGAGGACCCCTGTCCTCTAGGACAGGACCTCTAGGTTGTCTCACCAAACTACCACAGAACTACTCAACTTGACCATCATTTATTAGGTTAAAAACTACATGCAAGAATTGTGCTAAGTATGGGAATAAACAGCCAAAAATGAAACAATAGCTGCCAGCAAAATAAGTAAATACAAAATAACTTAATGAGGGAGAAATCTTAATAAATTCCTGTTGTACTGCATTACACTGGGGGAACAGGGGTGGATGAGTCAGGAAATTTGACATAGGTGATGACACCTAAGCTGATAATTAAAGGAAGATGTCAGTAAATGTCAAAAACTATTTGTTAGAAGGATAATTGCTACTGAAGAAATATTGCTTAAATATCTGCTAAGCATTCTAAGAGGGAGGATTATAGAGGAATGTATTCTAAGCACAGGGAGGGCACGAAGAAGCAAGAAGTATTGTAACATTTAGAGGATTCTCGCAACCCAGTATGGCTAGAATGCAAAGGGCATGAAGAGGGATGATAAGAAATAAATCTTGAAAGGTAGGTGGGAGATAAATTGTGGGTGTTAAATGTCAGGAGATGTTTGGATTTTATCCCAGATGCGACAGGTAGTCATTGAAGATTTTCTAATCAACGTGGTAGCATTATCAGGCTTGTGTTTTAAAAAAATAATATGAAAAATCAAACTTATTAAGCACCCACTCTGTACCACAGATTTTTGTCAGATACCAGAGATACAGAGACAAAAAAATGAGAGACATTTCTCCTCTCAAGGAGATTATTTTCAATGATGGAGACAACATGTACATACAAAAACACATACAGAATAAAACCAAAGAAATACAAAGTGTTTAAGGAAGAAGGGCACTAACAGTTGGAGGAAGAATCAAGATAGGTTTCATGTAAAAGATGGAGACTGAGTTGTGTCTTGAAGGAAATAAGGGATTCTCGGAGGCGGAAGTTAGGCAAAAGTGCATTCTAGGTTTATGGGGAGAGAAAAGTGCAAGGGGTAATCGGTACAAAGGCACAGAAATGAGCTCCATGAATGATAAATTAGAGGTAAGACTAGAACTTCCTGGTTCTAGTCCAATGAAAGGACTATTGCAAAACCCAAGATTAGAAGGCCTAAACTAAGACAGTAGCTATCAAATTGAAGATACATGTAATATACAAAATGTGGAAGCAGAATCCATAAGATTTAATGACCGACTGTCCATGAGAAGTAAGAATGATGGAAGAATCAAAGATGATGCAAAGGTTGAAAATTTTACTGACTGGAAAAAGCCAGGAGAATTCTGGGGGAGGCATACATGGGTTTGGGGGGAAGCTGTCAAGTTCCATTTTCCATAGGTTGAATTTAAGGTGCTGATGAAATATTAAGGTGGAAATGTTGAACAGGAAGTTAGTAATCCAGGAACTAAACCCAGGAGAGAGATCAGGGCTAATTACAAAAACTGGGGGTTGTCTGCATGGAGGACTATCATTTGCCTAGTCATGTACACTATATTTCTCTTAGTCCAGACTCAGATCACTTAAGTTTTTTTTTGGCTTCCATGTAATACTACTGACTCATTTGGCATTAATATTATATGACTGTGCCATTTCATCAATACTTTCAAATAGAATAGATGGCAAATGATTTATACTTTTTCATCTTATACAATTCTGGTCACAAAACCTCAGACTTAGAGCTAGAAACTGCGTTACAGGGAATCTAGTAAAACTCTCTCATATTAGACATGAAGAAATTAACATCCAGGGAGGCAGAGGCAGAATTTGAAACAAGTCTTCTGATTTCAAAGCCAGTACCTATTTCTTTTATACCATGTATTTTCATAAACCTCTATCCAAAACTTTCCATTGGAGTTAGAAGCAATGTGCCAGGAGTATTTTTACTTATTTCTTGAAACTGCATGGATACCAAGAGAGAACACGGAGGCCCTTTGGTGTATATACTCTGTTCTGGCTACACAATTATCTCAATTCCAGATCATGCATGTCTCTCACCTAATTTCTGCTGGGTTTTGCATATTTTGTTACTGGAAGTAACAGTATAGCCTATTCACATTCACTATGCAACTCTTCCATTATCACCAAAATTTAATTCTTTGTAGACCATGGCATTGCATTACTTATAGCCATAACAGCCCAGTCTTTTTTTCAGATGAACTATCTTCTATGCTAACTCATCTTGTACTTTCAGAGCTGATTTTTGAACCAATGCCTAAAATTTTGCATTTATTTATTCAACTTCATCATCTTAAAATTTTACCCAATATTCTCATCTGTCAAGATCACTATGGAGTCTGACTCTAGAATCCAACATTTAAGCTATCCCTCCTAGCTTCTATCTTATCTACATATTTTGTGAGGACATGCTCTAAGGCAGTATTAAAAATATTAAAGGACACAGGATCAATTATAGGTCCCTGAATAAAAGCAAGTGTATCTGAATAAAGCTTTTAGCTTCATAAAAGTTATATGTCCTATAGAGAGATAGATGTATATATAGACAGATATGTACTTACATTTATGTAAATAGGACATACATATGCACATAGATATAAGATAATAAATTACAGTGCTTGGTGTCAATCTGAATATATACATAAATATGTTTAAAAAGCAGGGAGAGGTCAAGGCTAAAAAAAAAAAAAAAGCCTTTTCTGGGCAAATAAGAATCCATCAGGATCAATAGTCTTGTTCCTGCCAAGGTTGCTTATTATACTGACATACAGGAACTGCTCACAGGTTCAGGAATACAAATGAGAGGCACCAACTTTCCTTCAAGGTAAATGGTCTGCCATTTCAGCTTTGATTACAAGGAAAGTCCTAGTACACTATCACAAACTGTTTTCAGGGTAGTCCAATGGCCCTTCATTACAAATGGTGGTACACCTATCACTGAGCAACCAGTTCTCTTCAGTCAAATCTTGCCCAACATTTCAGTCATAATAATAATAGCTTGCTTGTACAGAAGTCAGTAATCTCAGCCATTTAGAACGTATCCAAGAACTAGAAGAAATGAAAAGGACTCTGAGAAGTTAACATAGTATAAAATTGATGAACTAAAGCTCATATACTTTACTCAAAGAGAGCTCCCTAGGCTCTCACTGAGAAACTACTTATTCTCCCTTTATTTATTATTATTTTAACAAGCTAGATTATCTACTGCTCCAAACCATAGAAGATTAAAACTAAGAAATCCGACAAAGGAAGGAGGTGCTGCTCACCACGAGGAAAGCATCAGAAAAAGTAAAATTTTAGTGGGAGATGGTATTAGAGCAAGGGAGGAGAGCCCAATCTGGGAACAAGTTGGAGACGCTGCTAAGAGGAACTGCCTAATTTCTTTGGGGGGCCTAGTATAGTACCTTGCACAGAAGAGTTACTTGTAATACACTTGATCGGATTCATTTAGACAAGTATTGCTCCTAAAGACATAGGCTTTTGCATTTGTAATCACTGAAAACAGCAATTTCTCAAATGCATTAAAATCTGCTTGCACCCAGTTTTAGATTTAGCTCAATCATCTGCATCCCTTCTTCAAGAAAGATATTTTTATGGAATAATTCCATTCCACCCTCCTGCATATCAAAGTTTGGGGCAGTATGTGGTTTTAACCTACTTCATTTTTCACAATGTAACTGTTAAACCAATCTCTTTCACATTGCTATGGATTCTACTCAGAAGGCTTTCTAGTGCTTGATGCAATACAAATATTACAGACCAGGAACATCTGGAGAACCGCCCTTTAGTGAGGGCCTTCCATGTGATTATTGACATGGAATCTGAAGTTATTTTTTAACAAGTCTTGTTCATCTCTTTAGTTGTAGCTCTTGCAATTGTTTTCTGACTTTTGTCACCTCTATCATTTCTTCTAATTTGATGTTTACTTGGACTTTTGCTCTTAGCTGATAATCTGACAGCTGATTGTGAAATGACTACTAGCTCTGTCACCAGCTGCTTCCTGCCTGTTAAGATCACAAATTTCATGATTTTATGACATTGTTAAGTGCTCTCCGGATCAAGCACCTTCTGACTCCCTTCTAGAAGCATATGGAACGTACAGGCAAGAGTCTTCTACGTAGTCTATCAGCCTGTGACCCCTTTCAATTCTATGCCCATTACCACATTTTCCAAGTACTTCTTATAGTTATTTTCTGTCCCTGTTTTCACTCTGAAGTCACTGAACATCAGATTATTCATCGAGTTAGTTTGGAAAACTTGTCAATTGTGTTGTAAACCTTCCCAGGCTCTTCATTCTTTGCACCAGATGTTGGGGAGTAAGCTCCAGTTATCTGCTGTTTGCTTTCATTCTACATGAATACTACAATATCAAGGAGCTAAGAAACTGATGTTTTCTGTTACTTTAGGGAACATTTTGACATTAAATCCTGCAACTGCTTTATTGTTTCTCCAAGAAGAACATAAGAACTAACCTTCTGTTTAGCAGCCATCTTTCCTTAAGTCTCACAAAGACATTTAGAGCATGGCTGGCAACCATGATATGGCTTAGTTGCTCCAATAGCCATTGGGCAAATATTGTGCCTTGAGAGTACAATGATTGATTAGAGTTTGTAGATGATTTAATAGCAGCTTCTGCCCCCTTTTGTAGCCCTTTCCCTACTGTCACCACAGAAATAAACCTTACACTACTGAAGACCACCACAAGTTCATTTCCTAGGGCGTTAACCATCCAGAAAACCATCACCTTCTAGCAATAAAAGTCAAAAGAGTAAATTGAAAAATTCACTTCTGTAGAGCTCTCTTAGCCTTCACTCATGAGGTTTTCATATAATATGTCAGCAGACATTTGGTAAATGCTAACTAGGTGCTAGGCATTGTGCTAAGTGCTCAAGATACAAGACAAGGCAAAAAACAGAACAAAATTAAACATATACATGTGCATGCAAACACATATATGAAACCAGCTCCTGTCTTCAAGAAGATTATATTCTAACTGGGGAGGCAACATGTAAATAACTAGGTACATAGCAAATTATATATGGAGTGGTTAGAAACAGACATGAAAGAGGAAGGAGGCTGAAAAAAATCATCCTTTGTGGTCAGATTTCAGCAGTGAGTCTGTGAATTTACTTTGGCAAATCCTGTATTCAAAGCCTTTCCATTTTCAGAAAGCATAAAAGAGCTTCCACTCTAAGACTGAAAAGTACTTCTACACCTTCCTGAGGCATACCCCCAAGGAGTTGAGCAGAAGATTTTCCAAAAGTAAGTCTCCAAATTCTTTACTTTGACAGGTACTGATTTGTTCATGATTAAGACTGGTGCCAAATTTCATTTCCTTGCTCACTAACATTTTCTTATTTACTGTGACAAAAATTTTTTAGAATGTATGGGCTAGATTTGTGGGTGAAAAAAGTAATTAATGCTCAGAAATCTAACTTTTCACCTTAGGATTAATTATTATGCCTATTTTAAGACAATGTAAGAATGGAAGACAGGTGCACAAAACAATTTTTTTTTTCTGATGACCATGAAGACCTTGAATATCTCAATGTTTGAAAAAGATCTGTTTTCTCTCATGATGGTACTGCCTCCATCAATGCAAACTGCAGTGCTTCTATACCCTGATGTAGATGATTTTATGAGTGATCATCAGCTTCTGGACAGCCTTTCAGTGATAAGCATCTCTGCACAATGCCAATTCTTGGATAGGAATCCATTGGGGGTTCTTATTCAGTCATTTTGGTTATTTCCCACTCTCTGTGACCCCATTTGGGGTTTTCTTGGAAAAAATACAAGAGTGGTTTGCCATTTTCTTCTCCAGATCATTTTATAGATGAGGAAACTGAGGCAAATAGAGTGAAGTGAATTGCCTAGGATCACACAGCTAGTAAGTGTCTAAAGTCAGATTTGAACTCAGGAAGATGAGCCTTCCTGATTCCAAGCCTAGTGCTCTGTGTACTGTGGTGCCCTCTAGCTGCCCATTGTCAGACCCATCCTATTTTGCCTTTTTATTTGGTGGTAGCTGCCAGTTCTTGTTCTCTGGAGAAATGTCTTAGAGAAGACCACATTGAAGCACCAGAGGAGGATTTTTAGATGATGGGGAAAAAATCAAAAGGTGATGTTACCTCTAAACGGTCTATTTGACTTCATATTTGAAGACTGAAATTGTTAAAACCTAAAAGATACTTTGGTCTTCCTATGAGTGGCAATATTAAACATTATATGGTTTCCAGTGCCCTAGGCAACTTTCAAAGACTTTAAGGTGCAGGATAGGTATGAATTTAAATGAAAAGAAAGAGTTCATCACTGGCAGCTCCCTATACCTGAGGTGTCAAACACGCACTAGAACCAGGACCAAAATGTGAACAGATTCAAATATCACTGGGGAATTTTTAACTAAATAAATCAAAATATAGTAAAACAGAGATAACATTCCATTTTAAAACTAAATCAATATGTGGCCCAAAAGGACTCTTATGCACAGATTATTGCCCGCTCTCATTTCTATTTGAATTTGACACAACGGATCTACACCGAGCAGATTAAAAAGGTTTAAAAAACACTCTCATTACTAACAAAAATAATAATAGTTAGGCCTTGAACATGCTATGAAGTCATTTTAACAGGCTATACATCCTTTTTCATGATATCAACTTATTCATTTGCAGTACCTTTGTAAAATGAGAAAAAACAAACTATCTGTTGATATGGTTTATATGAAAGCCTAGATCAATGAAAAAGAAAAACTACATTCTTAATTTACAAAATGAATAGTAACAAGAGCAACTTGCTCTAAATAAACAGATAAGGAATCAGTTACTTAATTTAGCAGGGGAGAGCGAGTTTATATGGAAATCTACTAAAAATAAGAAATTTAAAACTTGATACCCTTAAACTGTCTCTGGCTTCTATAAGAAGTTGGTGAAAGGCAAAAAAAGCCTTATAATCTAAATCATTTGTATCACTCCAACCAAAAATGGAAATGGATGTCTACTACAATCATGAAGGATATATGCTGCAATAATAAGCCTATTGCTTCTAAGGCAAAGGTTGTTAGACCTTCATCCTCCAAGACATCAAGGAGATGATGCCATGACATACAAATTAATTCGATTTAAGCAAAGCAGGGCTGTATAATATTAACAGCTGCACATTCTCCTCCAGAGCCATCTGGGTGCAGGGGTCACATCTAGGATGACTGGAAATGGCCCTGGATGCAGTGGGACGACTTGGCCTTTTCAAGGTAAGGTCTTTAACAAGTCTAACTTTTCCTTTTAAGTCTCATTTCTAACACTGGGCAAACCACATAACATCTAAGTGACCGTATAGAACTCTTCTAGACCCCAAAGTGCAGAGCAAGGCTGTTTTACATTGGTTGGAGTTTTTTTTTTCCTTTTAAATTTGTTTGATTCTGAATAAATGGCAAAAATAAGAGAGAGAGAACATTTCCATATACAAAATAGGACAAAGTAAATTATTTGTGAAAACACAAATGTGTATTATATAGAGTGTTTTTAAAAAAAAATATATCAGGAATTCAAAACATTATTTTCTAAGCTATTCTACTTGTCTATATATATATATATATATATATATATATATATATATATATATATTCTCACCTGGAGTTCCTTATCCCAGTGAAATCACAAGTCCTATCGATAGTAATAATAGCTTACAGTTGCATAATATTTTAAAGTTTGCCAAATTCCTTATATACATCATCCCATTTGAGCTTCAGAAAGCCCTGTGAAGTAGGCTATCCCCATCCCTAAGGAAACTGAGGCTTAGAGAGGTACTGAGTGACTAATCAATGTCAAGGATTGGATTTGGAGTAACTTACAGCTCTAACAGCTTTTCATTCCATGCATTTGGTATAAGGAGACAGAAAAATGTTAAATCCATTACTATACTCTTTAGCCAGAAATTAAAGGTTCCACATATGTTGTTGTCATTCTACCTTTTCTCTTTTATTTTACCAAAGCCATTCTCCTCCTTCTGCTCCTTTCTCAAAACAGGGTTTCTCCCATTCCTATACATAGCTCCCACTGTTGGTTCTCTGAGAAATATTCTTTCCCCCTATTCCCAACTCTAAAGAACAACTGAAATGCTGCCTTTTTTGGGACATCTTCCATCTCAAGTACTCATAGAACCCTTTGTTTTGTAGTCCCCATAGACTTACTCTTTATAATTATTTGTTGATAATTATTTATTATAATCGTTTGCTTGTCACAGCTCTCTAGCAGAGGATGAGCTTTATGAGGGTGGTGACTGTCTTAGAGAAATTTTATACCTACTACCTAGTGCAGTGGGCACTGAATGCAGGAATGAATGATCACTGTGTATTTAAAATATTTATAAAGTGCTTTGTACAGTGCCTGCCACATAGAAGGTACTTAATAAATGCATGTTTTCTTCTTCCTTCCCCTCGGCAAAGTCAGCAAAGACACTGGGGCCAATTTTATAAATCTATGAAATGCTTCTACCACAGGGCCCATTTTGCTGTGATTTCACTTCCACCCAGGACAATTCCTTTGGGAGTCACAGAGATGAGGCCAGGGCATCTTTGATAGTATCTGACCTCATTGTATTCAGGATTTGTGGATATGGGATATACAAAGACACACAAACAAGTTATATGCAATTAGACGGGTGAACAATGGAGATACTATCTAGCTCAGGGCTCCTTAAACCACTTGTGACACGTTTTTACCTGAGAAATTTTTATGTGACCCCAGCTATATAGGTATATAAAACAGGTATACAAACCAAACATTTTCTGAAAAGAAATCATAATTTTGTGACCCCCACATTCAGGGATGTAACCTCATGTGGAGTCATAACCCAACAGTTTAAGAAACTTTGGGTCTAGCTTACACATGTGGAAACAATTTTAGGCCTCAAACTCTACTGCGAGAGAAGGCTTTCATTCCACATTGAGATGGGTCTAATCTACAGGTACTTCATGCAGACATCAAGCCTACATGAGCTGCTTTCCAACTTTTACCCACTGCTCCTGGCTTTGCCCTCATAGACAAGAACAATTCTTCTCTCCTGGCCATATGGCATATTTTCAAATGCTTGAGTTCTGCTACTATTTCCACAAGTTTTCTCTTCTCCAGATTAAGCATCCCCATTATCCCACAGCAAGATCTGAAGGCTCTTAACCATCCTAGTTATGCTACAATTTATCAATGTCCTTTCTAAAATGTGGCATTCAGAAGTGAGCATAGTTCCCCAGATGTGGTCTGACCAAGGAAGAGCAAAGAGGGATTGACTTTTTTCTCCCCATTCCTGGAAGCTCAGCTCCTCTTACTGCAACCAAAGAGTGAATGAACTTTGGTGGACGTGAATCACACAGACTGCAATCTAGCCATGACTCTTCTATCTTGTATTGAAAAAGTCAATTAGGTAGTCCACTCTGTATTTACAATCCCTATGAAATTTGATCTTGGTCATTTCAGCCTGTTGAGATCATTCTGAATCCTCCCATCGTCCTGGAGAGTATTATCTCTCTCCTACCCTTGTAACATATATAATTCTTCTCTTAATTCTTGATTTAAAAAAGCACAGGACTAACTACACATACATGGGGAAATGTATGGAAGACCCCCTTCCAAGTAGACACCATTCATTCTTTCAATAAAGATTTATTAAGTGTTTACTAAGTGTCAGACACTGTACAAGAGAATGTAAAAAGAGCCAAAAGATCTTTAATGACAATTCTTGGGATCTAGTGATTCAATTAATTCTGAATCTAGCTCATTATATTATCCTGTAGCCAACAAATGTCCATATTTTTCTAAAGAACAACATAAGTCTTTCTCAAACGCTTTCTTATAATCTAGACAAACTGTAACTATAGCATTTTGGTAAACCTGTCAAAAAAGGAAATTAGTGGTATAGTATGGACTGTCATTGATGCAACCATATTAGGTCTTGGGAAATATTGCTTCCATTTCTACATGTTGAATAACTATCTTCTTAATAAAGTAATAAGTTTAAAAAAAAGTTCCCTTTATTTCTAAATCCAGAGTTCTTTGCATCACATCATATAAAAACCAAGAGTACAATTAATTCCAGCAAACCATTGGGGAAAGAATCCAGGAGAAGATGATAATTGGAACCAAGGGGTACATAACAGCAAAGCAGGAGTTCAGGCAGCAGGTACACTCATCATCTTGGGGCCTGGAAGAATAGCAAAAGCAGAAAAGAGACTTTCACGATCAATTTGAAAACACAGTGCTCATTAAAAAGAGACAAAGTCCATAATCCACACAAAAATAATTGGTGTTACATAGCAAGGCAAGATTCAAAGCAAATAATCACTTTTCTCAGCATTCTTTGTATTTTTAATAATATGATATTCCTTAACCATATATCCATGCTCTAGTTTGTCTTCCATTGAAGTCTTTCTCTGACATCAATGATTCTGAGTTACACTTTAACTGTAGAAACATTTCCTTACAATCAGCCTAAATCAGCATCGTCTCTTTCCCCCCCCTTTCCTCCTTGTTGTATCCTTTGGAGTCAAGCAAAAGAAGTCTTTTACCTGCCCTATTCCTTCTAGTCTTCTCTTCTTAAAAGTAAGCATTCCTACTTTCTTCAAGTAATTTCCCTAGAACATGAAATCAAAGCCCTTCATCAACCTGGTTGCCCAGGGATGGTCTCTCCTAAACCATAGCACTCATAAATGAACACAGTACTAGAGAAGTGATGTGTCAAGGGCAGAGAATCACTTGCTCTATTAAGTCCCTCAAAATACTGCCTAAAATTATTATAGTATTTTGCAGTTCTCTTTGGGGGTCTGTTTCTTAAGCAACCAAGATTGACATTTAAAAATCCTTTAATTGCAGTCCAGTACTTAGCACTAAGCTGAACTGAAATGGTTTCAGAGAAGGCTGCATACTATATATGCCGAATGGGGATAAGATAACTTTGAGGTAACTGAATGCTTTTGCCTGTTTAGCCTGACCTTTGTGTCGTTTCAGTCCCTAGGACCCATGGCGAAGCACTGCTTCCCATTTGTTTATTTCCTCCATGACTAATTGGGTTTGATGCCAACATGTTTAATAAGAAGGCATGGTATACCTGGGAATTTTCAAGCCTCTTCTTGATAATCTCTTCATGTAAGAAGAAGAGAAGATGTTTTACCCAATTTCTTAATGAATTATTGAAGATGATAGACATTTCAAGAAATTATACAGAAAAAAAGAAAAGTTACCTGGGATTTTATCCTTCTTTTCAACTTATCACTTCGATGCAAAAGTTTGAGGGGTTAAAATGAACGAGATAGAGAGAGAACATTTCTACAGGAAGAAAAATCCCTTTCTTCCATCCCTTCTACAGAGAGCAGCAGACGCAGCTGAAATATGTGATTTGTGGGAAAGAAGATACATTAATGGCAGAATGGACTAGAGAGCCCAATAAGTCTTTTAGATCTTTATTTCCAAAGTTCTTTTATCAGGCATCGATGTTTAACAGTATTGGCCTGTTCGCCAGAAAATCTTGACTCCAAAAGATCTAAACATGGGGAAAAGTGGAGTTTCTGCCCATTTGGAGAGCAGGGGACAAAGGCTCTATACAAATTCACAGGGCTAGTAAAACCTCAACATTTACTTCCCAAATTCTCCATTTCCCCCAGAAGAAGATAGATATTTAAATTTGTTCTATGTGACAAGGATGCTCTTATTTAACAGTGCCAAAAAAGAAACCCTGAGAATTTTACATCAGAAATATTATACAGAGGATTGGGGTGTCATGGTTAATGATATGTAATTAAAAACTAGAAGAAACTTCAGTAATCACCGAATCATAAATTATATCTCTAGAGATGAAAGAGGCATCAAGGCCATCCATTTCACTCTGGATTTGACAGATGAGGAAAAAGTGAAGTGACTTCCCCAAGATCACATACTTCATAGAGTGGGTGAAAAGGCATCAGTTCTACTGGGGGCAGCAACGCAGCCACAATTCAGACAAGTCCTAATTTCTGGTCCAATGTTCCCTCCATGGCACCATACTACCTCTCCATCACAACTACTCATTTTAATGATTTGTTGTCTGTTACAAAATTTAAGGAACTTAATTTTAAAAAGGAAATTCAAATTTAGACAGAGCTTTCACTCAAGAGGAGACACAGTGAAATTCTAATGGCCTTTTGCATTTTTCATCCTGAAACTATTTTCCCATATGCCTTATGGCATCCTCACCTGAGTCGAAATTGTTGAGTAGTAATGTTTATATTGACTTGGGGGGAATCTTGCTAAGGCCCTCACAGGTTTTTCTCATCCTACTTTTTCTCTGCAACAAACCACAATGCTTATTTTGTAAAAACCATTATTTATGTCTTTTTACTTACACTCATCATGACTACTGTTGTGAGATGACAATGAGTCCTCAAGAGTATCTGGCACTGCTTTTGGATACAAGTTAAAACCAATTCTGCTGGACTTTTAAAAACTTTTCCTTTCCAAGAAGCCATCCTTCTATTTACATACTCTTTGTCCAGCTTTTTGTTCCCCATAGAACAAGATGATAAGCATTAACGTGGTTTATTTTTCAAGCTGACATTGATGTATTTACTCAGTTGGTCACTGGAGCAGGATCTCACATTTAGAAGCCCAAAAGTTAAATTAAGATGCACAGACAGTGGAAACCTTTGCAAATCTAGGAATGGTATAGTATAGTGAATGGAATGGCGAATTTGGATTCAGGATATGAGTTTGCATCCTTCTTCCAACACTTAGTATCACTAATGCTAAGTAAGTAACTTTCCCACTTAGGGCCTTGGTTTTCTTCTCTGAAAAAGGAAAGGTTTATATTCATTGACTCTGAAATCCCTTCTAGCTTGAAGTCTACAATGCAAAAATTCTACAACTTTCTCTATTTTTCTATCCCTCCATCCTGGTCCTCATAGATGTGCAATGGAACTTTGTGGAACTAAGAACATCTTGGTATTTTTATTTCTCATTGTTTGTCATGTAGGGAACATTACACTGGGGACCGGTTCCTTTCTACTCAGCTGGGTGACGTCTCAAGTAGACACTGTGTCATTAGACCTTCCTCACTCAACTGAAGCTTCAAAACACACCACTAGCCCCAGCCTTTGAGGACCCAGGATTATATCTACATCATGCAAAACCATCCAAGGAGGACTCGGTGCCTGAAGCCTGACTCAACAAAAAAGGCTCCAGATAACTTTCTCTTTAAGCTCCTTTTGCACTTCACAGGCATCTGTTTTTTTTTCCTTGAATGTGAATTTTTCTCTATGATGTGTTCCATGTAAATTTGTGGTCATGAAATGCGAATGTGATATAGTGGGAAAAGCACTGGAGTTAAAAGTCTGAAGAAGTGAATTCCTGTTTCAACTCTCTCACTAACTAGTGATGTGATCTTAGAGAGGTCACTTCTCTATATCTCACTTTATACATCTACAAAATGAGGGTATTCTGCTAAGAGAGGGAAGAGGTATGATGAGTTGTTAGAGAAAATATCCGAAGGTTTCTAGTGGACTACAAGCTCCATAAGAGTCAGCAGCATGATAGGGCAGCCCAAAATGCTAGCAACTATTAGCCTGCATTAAGAGGGGCATGTCCTCCAACAATAAAAAAGGCAATAGGCCCATTCCACTGTGCCCTCATATGATCTCATCTGGAGTATTTGGGGCAGTTCTGGGTAACCCAGGTTAAGAAGGATACTCAAGTGGTGAGTATCTTGAGAAAGGAAGTGATGTTAAAGGGCCTTGAAGCCGTAGCCTATGAATATCAGCTAAAGGACAATTAAAGACCTGGGCAAAAGAAGACCTGTGAGCCGTGTTCAAGTATCTGAAGGCCTGTAATGTGAAGAAAGGATTAGACGTGTTCTATTTGGAGTCACAAGGCAGAACCAGAGGCAAGGAGTGGTTGTTGCACAGAAATAAGTTTATGCTCTAGGTCAAAAACAACTCCCTTACCATGAGAGCTTCCCCAAAGGGTAACGGGCTGCCACAATGGATACCCCAATGCACCACTGGTGGAGCTGCCATCTGAGATTATGCAAGATAAGTGACTAAGCTGTCCCAATCATGTGAGTCGTTGCTGAGCATATACTCCAAGATAAAAACAAAAATCTAAACTCTGCCAAAATGTTCATAATGGAATTCCTTGAGGTAGCAAAGAACCGGAAACAAAGAGGAAATTGAAAACCAGTGAATATCCCAGAGAGCAGATATTCTTCCATTCTCATGGCAGAGAAACGGACTATGAAGACTGAGAGCTGTGTACATTGTCAAATACAGTCACTCTATCAGATATTTGTGTTTAATTGTCTCCCTTTGTTACAAGGAAGAGCTCAGTTTTGTGGGGAGGAGGAGTAGATATTTTTAGAACTGATTGTGATGAACAGACAGAAGGTATATATAAAAATAATTTTAAGGGAGTTAATTTTTCTTGCTTCACTACACATCCTTTATATTTCTTCCCTCCATCTCTCTTCTCAGGTCTCCGTATAAGCAATTTTAAAATCTCATTCCTCCCAATAAAAATACAGGATTATAAATTTGAATTGGAATAAAAGAAATGCCAAAAAACATTTAAACTTTAGTATTCTATAAATGCAATTTCTCTTTATTATTAAAATGATTGGTAAAATGATGAATAATGAAACTAACTATATTTTAATTCTGGCTTATTTTACAGTAGGTAAATTGGAATTATCCACTGATGGATTCATTCATCTACTCAATATCCTTGGAGCACCTACTACAATTACAAGCACTATGCTAGGTCCTGAGAAAGGTAGAAAAATGAATAAAAGGAGACTATCAACTAGTTTGTACACAAAGAAGTAAAGCCAAATAGAATGTAGTAGGTGCACCAGAGTATTCAGAAAGCTACAATGTTAAGATACCCAAGAAAAGGTCTTTGGGGAAGGCAGCGTCTTTGCTGGGACTTGCTGTGGGATGGGTAAGATATCAATAGGTATGTATGAGGAACAAGACATACCATCTCCCAGCTCCAGGCATTTCAAGCGTCTGTGTCCCAAGCCTGAAACTTTCTTCTTCCTCATCTCTGCTTCCTGGCTTCCCTGACTTCCTTCAAGTTCCAGCTCAACTCTCATTTTCTATAGGAAGCCTTTCTCAATTCCCTTAATTCTAGTGTCTTCCTCTATTGATCACCTCTGATACCCTTGTGTCTCAAGCTTGATGGTACATGATTGTTTGCAGACTGTGAGCTTCTTAAGGGCAAGAACTGTCTTTTGTTTTTCTATGTATCTCCAGAGCTTGACACAGTACCTGTCACGCAGTTGGAACTTCATAAATGTTTACGGACTGGCTGGAGCAGATGTTCGCAAAAACATGGGACATGCTCTGAGAATGGTGACTCATCTGGGTGACCTAAAGAATAGAGTACCTAAATGGAGGTAGTAAGAAAGAAGGCTAAGAAAGAAAATGGGAGTCAAATGGAATAGAAATCTGTGACGGAGCAAGGGTAAGGGACTGGGTCTTTAGTTTATAGACAATGAGGAGCCACTGAAGGCTGGAGATCAGGAAAGAAATTAAAGTTATACTTTTAGAAGAACACTCTGGCAATGAAAGGGAGTGCAGTTGGGAGAGACTGGAGGCAGAAAGGCTACCTAAAAAGTGATTACAGTAGCCTCATTTTGAATGAATGTAAAATTGTAAGAATGCAGAGACCTTGATCGGGACATTGTAAGACTGTTGGTAATTCAGAAACAATTAATCTTAAACTCCCTCAGATTGTATTCATGAATGATTACATTACATTAACATATCATCAGTACGTAAGGATGGTGCTGTACTAGTGATAAAGGAAAGGAAAAATGAAAGAAAGAATATGTGCTCTTTCTTGAAGCCATATTCACTTGGATACCCCTGAAGTGACTCAACAGATGAGCTAAGCGATATATTTATATAGAACAAATCCCACCTCAGCCAGGACCAATATGACCAGTATGAGGCTCGGTGAGCCTCAGTTTCCTCATCTGTAAAATGAGTAATCAGACTAGATGAGCTCTAATGCCCCAGTCAGCTTAGAAACTAAGATCCCCACTTTTGATCTGAATGACAGGGAAACTATCTCTCCAAGGAAAGTGGATGGAGAGAATCATTTGTTTAGGAAAAAAATCCTTTTATATAGTGAAAGGGTTCTCATGGTCTTTTCATTCCAATGTTAAATAACATTTGACAAGGAATTCTAAAAATTAAGTCAGACTAACCAATAACTCTGAGAAATCAAACAGGACCTCTGCAGCAAGTTATATAAACAAACTTTTAAAAAGGAAGAAATTAATTCTTATTTTTAAAAGGAAAAAATAATTAGAGTTCAAAAAATATACAAGTGACATGTTCTACTGACCTATGAAAAAATTCATCTTAAGAATGAGTTTAGAATTGGTTGTTTTTGAATTATCAACAGATCTAAGATGCCCCAGTCAAGGTTCTATTGACAGCCATATAACTAGAAAGTATTGGACACTCACTAATGACTCAATAAGAAATGCCTTTTTTCTGGAAATTCAACCCAATATTGTACCATCTACCTTATTTATTTGGCATTGTAATGGAAAACTAGATTGAATGGAGGAGGAAAGGGAGCAGTTGAGTAGGGGAGAATGCTTATAGGTTTTCATAAGAACAGAGTGAAAAGGCCAATTTCCCAGAAAAATAATTCACTGTGGAAAACTAGCTCAATCATCTTCATAAGAAAAGCAGAAATTTGGATCAACAGAAAGAACAATTGGGAAAGGACAGTCAGTGCCCCTCATTCCGCCACTCATTTCATTTCTAATTTTGGAAATAGGTATTCTTTAACCCCCAAAAGAAGAGAAACTGAAGATAAAGGATATAAATTGCCATATTCCATTGTGCATGGAGAATCAGGGCACAAGTGATAGACGACATTCAAAACTCAGAGATACTGTCACATGGTTACCAAGTACCCTAGCTGCCAAGAAAGATTGATGGGGCCTCTAGGAAAAAATCCTTCTGCATTCACTTTTTAAGTATAAGGAGCCCATGTACATTTTTCCAAGGGCCCAGGCAACTTCAGGTTTAAGGGAATAAATGATAGGACTCCAAGACCACCCAAAGCAACCTCAGAAGCCATCCGATGTCACCAAGACCAAGTTGGACTTGTTGCCCAAGAATTCACTTTCCCACCTATCAACAAAGTTATCTCCAGGCTCTGCCTGAAGACTTGGTGAAGGAGAACTAACAGACCCTGAAGCAGTCCATTTCACTGTTTGATTCATGTTGTTGTTAGAACATTTTCCTGATATTGAGCCTAAATTTGTCTTCTTGCAACTCATTGCTTCGGCCTCTGCCCCATGAGGCTATCTGGAATACAATTTTATATTTAATCAATTAATAATATTACAGATCTAGAGCTGTGGCAGATGACGAAATTGAGGGTAACAAAATTGTCCCAAGTGATAAGCTTCAGAAGAAGGATTTGAAATTAGGCCCATCAAATCATTGTACTATATCACTTTGCACCTAATAACTCTCCCACATGACAACAAATATGTTAAGATACATGAAAGCCATTCCTTGGTCTTCTCCAGGCTAAACATCTCCAGAGCTTCAGGGTCCTCACCACTTCTATCATCTAAATCTCCATGTACATGGAGTGCCCAGAGATAAATATCCATAAGTGGTCTGGACACTGAACCCCTCTATGTACCCTAAGAATGCATTTGTGGTTGCTCTATCACACTATTGTGTGAATCATACCGACTCATATTGGGCTTTTGCTACCATTGAGTCATTTCACTTGTATGTGACTCTTCATGGCCCCATTTGGGATTTTCTCGGCAAAGATACTGGAGTGGTTCACAATTTCCTTCTCTGGCCCATTTTACAGAAGAGGAAACTGAGGCAACAGGTAAGGTGACTCGCCTGGATAAGTGTCTGAGGCCTGATCTGAACTCAGCTCCTCCTGACTCCAAGCTCAGTTCTTTATCCACTGAGCCATCTAACTGCCTTACAACTCACTAAACTAAAGATCTATTTTAGATGAAGTATCATCTAGCTATGACTCTTAGTCATCTCCTTGCGAGTTTGCTTTTCTTGTTTCTGAAACCAAGAGTAAGTCTTTACATTTAGCCCTGCCAAATGTAATCTTTTAAAGATGAAATTTAACTCCAGGTTCTGATAAATGAGTTTTTGCCATATCTTGCCAGGATGTGGTCTCCACCTCTCTGAATCACAAACCTACTATTTCAGCCGTCATCCCCACCTTCTCCTCCCTCAGAACCTCGTACTCGCCCCATCCAGGTACCCATAAAAGATCTCTTCCAGCTGAGATCTTATGATTCTGGTATTTTCTCTTTCTTTAGTAGATTTGAGTAAGTTCTCATCACGCTCTGAAAAGTAATCTAATCAAATCAAGAATACTATAATACTCTTCCCAGTGCACTACTCCCTCATATGGGTAGTCTTTCCTTATTATTGTCATAATAATGACAGCAGGCATTTATACAGCTCTTTCAAATTTTCAAACTACTTTACATATGTCATTCCAATGCTCTCACAACAACCCGGAGAGGTAGTGGTTCTTAGTAAGCCCATTTTACAGATGATAAAACTGATGTTTAGAGAAGTGAAGTGAATGAATTGGGTTCATAAAACTAGCAAATCTCTGAGTCTGAATTAGAATTTAAGTCTTCCTGACTACAAGTGAGGCATTCTGTCACCTACTAAGCTTCTTGAGGACAAGGGCTATTTTTGCTTATTTCTACTATATTTGCATACCCACGTGACCTGAGAATAAAGGACAGACAAAGACAACAAACTGGGCAGGGCACATGGAAAGCAGTTAAGAAAGGCTTTTTCATTCATTTGTTCATCCCTTCACTCAGTGGCAAAGTCCTGTGGAGAAGAGGACGGCTGGCTTTGCCTTGAAAGGCCAGTGAGTAAAAAACAAAACAAAACAAAACAAAACAAAAAAACCAACAACTGTCAGGAATCAAACAAGATCTCTGTGGGTGTTATTATTTGGCCTTGGGCCTTGGGAGTTTTGACCGCTACTGCTCCCCCTGCTGATGTGGGTTGATATCTTAACTGGAA
The DNA here is from genome assembly GCF_902635505.1 of Sarcophilus harrisii. NCBI lineage: Eukaryota > Metazoa > Chordata > Mammalia > Dasyuromorphia > Dasyuridae > Sarcophilus > Sarcophilus harrisii. The sequence goes on from NC_045432.1 coordinate 66,034,833, forward strand.
AACTGAATCTGGTTCCTGTCCGAATTAGTCTGAGGAACCCAATAATGTGTTCACCAAGTCCAAGGCCTACGCTTGCTTAAGTACAAATGATGACAGCTGAGGGAATGGCACCAAATACCACAAATTACCATGATATCAATTTAGGAGTAAACTATAGATTGGGGACTTTGTGTATGAAGAACAATTGGAAGCAATTACTTTAATGGATTTTCTTTCACTTACCTCTTGGTTAGTGTTGTTCTGTTGGCGAGGAGGAGGGAAGGCAGGTCAGGTCAAAATAATTTATGTAATTTAAATGATCTGCCCATAGAACAGAACTTCATTTCAGGATAATTACCATATTCCCTCAGCTGTAACTATCAAATAACATTTAACTGTCTCTGCAGCGCCTATATGTGATGCTGACAAATGGAGTCTTTCATTGGGTTTCTAAGAGGATGTTAGTTAAAATAATACTTTATGAACAGCAGTTAGACCACAAGGTTAAAGTTCCATATTTGACACTCACTGACTGAGTAGTCCTAGGCAAGTCATTTAATACCTCAGTGCCTCAGGCAACTTTCTAAGATAATAATTACAATGGAAGTAACCAGCTGCATAGGGAGAGGAAGTGTCCTTATGGAAAACACCCTACCCCAGTGAAATGACAAAACCCCAAATAACAATTTCAAGTGGCTTGAATGGAATTGGGAGTCAGAGATCATAGCTTCCAACTTTGCTTCTGGCTTGATAGCTTTGGGATTCAGGGCAAGTCCCATCAGATACAAATCTGGGAGATTAGACTAGAGGACTTTTAAGGATTCTTCCAGTTCAAAATCTGTGGTTTTATAATGTTTTAATTTTTTTTACCAGTGCTTTAGAATTTCCAAAAGAGATTTCACAACCATTATCACAACCAATCAATATGGATTTATAAAGCAACTTCTATGTGCCAGGCCCTATGCCATGCATGCACAGGGAATACAAAAGGCAAACATACAGGCAGTCCCCAAAGTCCTAGGGCAGCTTTAAGTCATGGCGGTTTTAACAGCTTAAAATTACACCGAGACATTGAGGACACGCTAGATGATCCTTGAAGAGCTTATATTCTAAAAGGTAAGACAGTATATACATTATATAATATATGTATATAGACATACAAAGTACATAGCCTTAGAGACAGAGAGAGAGGAAGGTTCTCTCCAGTGGGAGGACAGGATAAGGCCTCCTACAAAAGAAAAGCTGACTTGAGTTGAGTATTAAAAGAAGCTGGATCTTCTAGGAGATGGGGTTGATAAAACAGCATGGAGGGCAGAAGGAAGGATAGTCAACAGAAAGGCGAGCTGTAGTGCCATGGGCAACAAACATCAAATAGGCCGCTGTGGTTGTATTGTCTAGTCTGTGGAGGGGAACGGCAAAGAGCTAAGTTATCCTGAACAGTGAAGAAAGTCCATAGGGCACTGAATGAATTGGTTTAGAGCAGGGTGAAAAAGTATGAGGCAGCACAGAAAAGGGAATTCTTAGCAGGATTGAATATATCTTTAAATATAGTTTTTGTGAATAGAGAGCTGGATCTAAAACCAGAGACTCATTTTCTTGGGTTCAAATCTAGCATCAGGCACTTCCTAGTATTGTGACTTTGTACAAGTCATGTCACTCTATTTGCCCCAGTTTCCTCATTTGTAAAATGACATGGAGAAGAAAATGGCTGAGCACTCCAGTATCTTTGCCAAGAAAATTCCCAGTGGGATCCCAAAAAGTTGGTTACAAATGAAATGACTAAAGAACAACAGCAGCAAGGTGGTACAGCAGATCTTGAGTCAGGAACCCGTGGATTCAAATCCTATCTCAGATACTTACTAGCTATGTAATTCTAGGCAAGCCACTTAACCTATGTTTGCCTCAGTTTCTTCATTTCTTAAATGGAGGTGATTATAGCACCTACTTCCTAGGATTGTTGTGAGGACCAAATAAGATAATAATTGTAAAAAAAAAAAAAAAAAAAAACAAACAAACAAAACTTACATTCTCCAATTGATCAATGGTCAAAGGATATGAACAATTTTCAGATGAAGAAATTGAAACTATTTCTAGTTATCTGAAAAGATGTTCCAAATCACTAGTGATCAGAGAAATGCAAATTAAGACAGCTCTGAGATACCACTACACACCTGTCAGACTGAGATTGCAGGAAAAGATAATGACGAATGTTGGAGGGGATGCAGGAAAACTGGGACACTGATGCATTGTTAGTGGAACTGTGAACAGATCCAACCATTCTGGAGAGCAATCTGGAACTATTCCCAAAGGGCTATCAAACTGTGCACACCCTTTGATCCAGCAGTGTTACTCAAGAACACATTCTAGGCCTTGTTACTTCTATCCTTGATTAGAGAAGACCAGCAAATAGAATACACAGGTCTATCACTGTTTCATTCATTAGGCTAAAAAGTTTGGGGTTTAGGAAGCACTGAAGACTGGATTTATGGGTTTCTCTTTGGAGATTCTTTTCTTCCAGTTATTTTGAGAAAACCACAATAGATAATGAAAATCCCAGAATTTACATATTCAAGTAGACTGAGCCCAGGATATTCTAACACATGAGTCATAGTCTCATGAGTTACTTCAAAGATTATTTGAGACTTCCTTTCTTAAAACCTCCAAAGTGCTCAATCTGAAAGAATGGACAGATAAGACTCAGGAAATGAAAGGTGGACCAAAAGCAAAACCAAGCTGGCTGACAAAGGAACACTATACGGTTTACTTTTTGGCTCCTGAAAATCGTTATTAACCCTCATTCAATCATTTGTTAAAAGTCTTCATTTTCACAAAGATTGAGCTGGAACAAACCCAAGAGGTCAAACAGTCCAAACCCCTCATTTTACAGTTTTGAAAACTGAGGATTGAGAAGGTCACATGATTTGCCCAAGGTCAAAGAGATAGTAAACATTAGAGGAAATATGTGAACCCACACTCTCTGACTCTAGAACCTGGTTTTTTTTTTTTTCCAAGTGAACAATGGACTATAAACTCTACTTTAAAATATACAGCTAGAGGAGAAAAAGGATTCAAGCTGTCAATGAAGGTAACTATAAAGCAAGCTACGAATGATGAAAACAACCAAGAAAATTATTTGCTGAAGCTAAATTTCTAACTCCCCAAGATCTCCCTCCTGAAGGTGATTTTTCATCTTTATGAAATGTTAACTGAATCAAATATTGATTGCTCCATGTCCAGGATTTTACCATCAGCTTTATAATAAGTGTAAATTAGTACTTGGCGATAAGCTGGATAACTTTTAGGAGGTAAAAACCTTTGATAAAATCCATGCAGACAGAAATAATATATAAAATTAGAAAAGACTGAATAGTCTTAATTTCTGTTAAGCTTTGTATTTGATGGGGAGGGGGGCATCAATGTAATTAGACAGGAATCAATGGTGTAGCTATGTTGTATTCCCTTAGAAAACCAAGACTTGGGCTTTGAAAGTTTTTACATATTACACTGAATGTTTGCAATCACATCTAGAGAAGGTTACAAGGCAAACAGCCCTGAGAGAATGTTTGGACTTTTGAAGGACAAGGGTCTTTCTAAAATCAACAATATCCCATTTACTTGCCTTGCCCGTTTTTGCATCAAGAATATTGCTTTGCTTTGCTTTTGGGGTTGGGGACTGTGTGTGTCCAGCTCAGAGGGTCTCCTTCCATTCCATTTGATGACTTGGACTAAATCAGAGTTCGATATTGCTTCTAAAACCATTCCTCCTAAAGTTAGGTCTCTATGAAGATGGTGAATATATGCTTAAAATTATGTGTCCCAAGATGCATTTTTCCTGTTCCTCTTTCTCTGTCTTCACTGTATGTAGTGAAATACTTCATATGGGCATATAGTTTGCTTTTCAGCCCAACTCATCCCTTTAGTGGGAATGTTCTGATAATAACTGATGTTAGCCTAATAATATTGAAATGAAACCGTCTGGATTTAGTGGCTTCCAGGTCAGCCCAGAGGATACCACCCACATGTCCTTCTAGGAAGGGAAGACAGAAAAGACTCTTTCCCCCAGCTCACTTCTGTTGCCTAGAATAACTGGGTTTATGCCCAAAGACTCACTTCCTGAGGGTGTACTCCCTGTCTGCAAAAGTAGCCATGCTATGCAACCACAAACAGTCTTATTTTTCAGCAGGAATCCCACAAGAGCATCTCCTTGCTCAGAACAGTGACCCTTCGACTGTGCCAAAAGATCTAATTTAAACCTCTACCAAACAATGACAAATCAGAATGGCTTCCGTGGAAACATATAGCCAAGAAAAGAGCATCTGTGGCTGCTCTGAACTATCTAGCTCTGCCTCCCTGTCCTGGAGTTTTGTCTTCTTGGAGATACGGACTTGGAGAAAACAAGATAGAGCTGAATCAAACGGTGGTGTATATAGAATCAGGATTCCCATCACTTCTGACTGTTAGAAGAGAGGTTTTCAAAAGGAGAAAAAAAATGGACTGAATTTATGGCCGAATCCCCTTGAGGTACACTGAGAGGATAGTGGATATATCAGTACATATTTAAAGTGTCTTTTTCATATACTTAAAAGGAAGGGAAACCTAACCCATGATACTATAAGACAACCAAGCCCTTAAAATGAGGAATATTATTTTCTTTTCCAAAGGCATACATTTGCATGATTTAAACTAGAGACATTTAGGAAGTAAGTGAATAATGAAAATTACAATGGATCAAAAAACAATATATTATTAAAAAATCTAGTCAGTGGTAAACCAATTAAACTGAACAAGGAAATGAAAAATATAAGAGTGGAAACCATGGAAGGAACAGAAGGTCTATGCTTCTTAACCCTCACATTCAGTTAAGTACTAGAGGAAACATGTAATATTAAATTAAACTAAAAAACTTGCAGTCTTCTATTTATAAGGTTATGAGGAGGCTAATTTTCAGAATCAGGTGATTTATTTCAATCTTTGGAGAAAATTATTCTGAAGATTTACACAGGGGAGAAGAAAAATGAACTTAAGAGTTAAAAGAATCCTAGAAGCTCCAAGCTGGGAAGGACCTGAGTAGTCCAAAATCCATGCATACAAATCATTCAATTCCTTTCCCATGTCCTAAGGCAATCAAGGCCATTCCATTCACTGGCCCCACCCTCTCCAAAGCATATGTGATATGGAGGGCACCACACAGTGCCTGGGAACTCTCCCCAGGAATCTTAGCAGGTACATGACCAGGAATTTAGGATGGAATACCCAACTCACTAATATATCACCAAATATTTAAAGTGTCTTTTTCATATATTTAAAAGGAAGGGAAACTTAACCCATGATCCTATAAGACAACCAAGCCCTTAAAATGAGGAATATTATTTTCTTTTCCAAAGGCATACATTTGCATGATTTAAACTAGAGACATTTAGAAATGAAGTGGATTATGAAAATTACAATGGATCGAAAAACAATATATTATTAAAAAATCTAGTCAGTGGGAAATCAATTAAACTGAACAAGGAAATGAAAAATATTTCCTTCCCAATCCCAATCCCAATTTAAAGCTGTCTGCATAACAAGAAACATTACCGCTTTTGGTGATATATAAAGAAAAAAGTTAGTAAATATTTTTAGAGGATTAGAGGCCCACCTGGATAGTGCTGCTGCTGATGCCTTGGTTTCATGTAAACATGGGATGGAATTACAGTCACAGTTTTAGAATGAAACACTGAAGGACACATTTGTTATATCCTTCCCTAGATGGATACAGAATAGATCACAGTAACTCTAGATCAGGGCTTCTTATTTTTTTTCTACTCTTGACCCCTTTTTGCTCAAGAAATTTTTATGTGACCCTGGGTATATAGGTCTGTAAGATCAGTATAAAAATCTAATATTTACTGATAATAAATCATCATTTCAAACCCCCACATTTAGTTACAGGACTCCATGTGAAATCCTGAACCAACTTATGAAGCTGAGCTCTAGAATGCCAGAGGATATCTTAAAGATTCCATAATCCAACCCTCTTGCTTAATGAGGAGGAAACTGAATCCTAAAGAGGTTAAGGGAGAAGCAGGGAGTAGAAGGGGATTAGGGGCAGGAGAGAACACCAAGAGTAGCAGCAACATCAACTCTGCAACTGCAATGAGGAAAGCTGGGTTCACATGTCAGCCCCATGACATTCTCCTGGCTATGTGGCTCGATTGCTTCACTCCGGTGTGGGTGCCTTGTTTTTTGTATCAAAAAAAAAAAAGGAGAGAGAGATAATACTTCCAGGTTTGTCTCACATGTTTTTTAAGGAAAAAAGTACTTTGTAAACCTTCAAGTACAAAATACATGCTTTTGTTAAGGGATTTAGCAAGGTCACCTGGCTGATACATGATTGGTGGCACTGGTGCTTGAAGTCAACTACTGCTATGTTCTTAGCTCTGAACGACATCCTGCGCTGAATGGAATGGCAGCTTGTAACGTTCTTGGCTAGGAAACCAGTAAATGAAAATCCTACATTCTGTCTTCTGCAAAACATTAAACAGAGGCTGATATGATAGGAAGCAGAACAGGAATAGAAAGAGGTAATATCCCATCACTTCATTTCACTGCTCAACTTCCTACTCCCTGAAAGTTTTGAAACCTGCCAGGCATTGAGGGCCAGGAGAAGAGGTGAAGGAGGAGGAGAACCTAGAAGTAGCTCTTGGTTCAGAACAAGAGATTCAGAGAAGTGGGCTGAAGAGCACAGAGCAAATTCTAGGACCAAGAGGTTGATTGAAAGCCATCCCAGAAGGTAGATTTGGGTTTGCCTCAATTCCTGGCCAGGCAAGGTTCTCAGAGAGGAGAGGCCATACTGGGGTGCTAAATAATCATGCTGCATCTTGTTTTCTTATGCTTCTGTGCAATGAAACGGGGAACGCGATGCTTCCTAAATGAAATGGCATTCCATTAAGGTATAATTGTCAGATTTCTTTGATGGTGACCCTTAAAAAAGACATAACTCTCAAAAAAGAAATGTGACTGCAGGAAAGCAAAATGGACAGAAATCCATCCTGACACCATCCGCCTTCCATGCTGAGATAAAATGTTATTAGCTACATGACACATTCATTCATAAGCAAGATAGAAGCAGACCAACTGTGATCCATTTCTTTCACCATGATTATTAGAAAAAAAATCATAGTAATTTTACTTTGATGTAATATTAAAAAATCCCCATGAATTCTACCAGTCTGCATTCAACCAATGACTATAAGAGTTATGTTTTTGTAGGTTATGAGGGTAATTTAGACTGTGCTTTCTGAGTTTCATGTCTCTCAACTTGTGATATATGGGATTAATGGGAGCTTCCACTTTAAAATTTTCCCATCTCCTCCTCCTAAGCAATCCTTAATGACTGAGCAATAAGATTAAGAAGGGGGGAAAAACCTACAGTTTTCTGGGGCATTTACTAAGTTTTTTCTTTATATATCACCAAGAGCAGTAATGTTTCTTGTTATGCAGACAGTTTTAAATTGGGATTGGGAAGAAGGTGATTGATGGCTACATTTGCGGACCCTTAAGTCAAATGTATTCCACTCCCATTTCAAAATATGTCCAGTTTTGAAATATTCCTTTCTGTTAGGAAATATTCCATTAGTTAGTTCTGATGAAAGCAAATCAATGGGAACAAGTCTGACTTTCAGAGTAGAAAAAATATGACATTCAAACAAAGAAAGCCAATGGCATTTCTAATGTTTCTGCACAAACAATGGAACTTTTGCATTCCTTGTACTGAACAGTGATACCAACACAGCCATGGAAATGTACTTTCTGGGGTGGAAAGGAAAGGGAAAGAGAACAAGCATTTATATGGTGCCTACTATATACAAGCCACTGTGCTAAGTGCTCTTTACAAATATCATATAATTTCATCCTCAAAATAACTGAGATATAGGTACTTTTATTATCTCCATTTTACAGCTGAAGAAAATAAGGCAAACAGAGGTTAAGTGACTGGCTCAGGGTCCCAAAGCTAGAAAAGAGCTAAAGCTGAATTTGAACTCAGTCTTTCTCACTCCAAGCCCAGTATTTTATCCACTATGCCACCAGCTGCTTCTTTCCAGAAGGAAAAAAAAAACTGTGCCCAAAAGGAGGAACCTTGCTTTAAAACTGGAAAGTCTCAAAGGCCAACTAGTGAGACCCATTCACAAGTGACAGGTAGAGAGACATGGAATGGCTACCTATCAGTTCATGGTTCCATAGCCGGCAGGACCTTAGAAAGGGCATTGGTCCAAGCATATCATTTTGTGGAGAAAGAAATGATTCTGCCAGCCACAAAGATCACTGTCAAAGATAAGGTGGGAATCTAGGCCTTCCTAACTCCAAAGACAACATCCTACCCCTTATATCAAGTTTGGCAAATCCAAAAATAACCCAACATCGAGAAATCGAGTTGAAACGATAGAGGAGTCAAAATTAACCTTCTCTTTGTTAAGTAGCAGGAAGAAAATCTTAAGTAGAGTTTATATGACTAGAAGTAAATGGATATTCTTCCTTCAGTTAAGGACTCTCTCTAGTGATTGACTATCTCTAATCCCTATTCTTAGATTGCTCAAGTGTGTGTATCTATATTAAGAATATGTTCTCTCAGAGTTTACTGTGATACAGATGTGAAATCACAACCCTCCAATAATCAGATCTATTTCGCATTTAGTAGCTGCCATCAAAATGGTTTGCCACTAGGACAGGTGCTCATCCTGCTCTTCCATGCCTCTGCATTTACCAGGACCGTGAAGACCACGGGAAAACTTTTTTCAACCTTCAGAATGAGTTCTGCCTCAAGTATCTTTGGAACAATTCTTCACACCATTTAGTAAAAAGAGACCTACACATTATTTGTTTTTCTCTTATTTCTTGGTGTCATGTCCTTTTTTCACAGCTTGTGCTTACTTTTCTTCCGTTTAAAGTCATAGTCTGGTTTTTAGTCATCTCCCAGAGTTCTTTTTCTGGGCATAGCTGGTTCAGTTCATTACTGCTCCATTGGAAATGATTTGGTTGATCTCGTTGCTGAGGATGGCCTGGTCCATCAGAACTGGTCATCATATAGTATTGTTGTTGAAGTATATAATGATCTCCTGGTCCTGCTCATTTCACTCAGCATCAGTTCGTGTAAGTCTCTCTGGGCCTTTCTAAAATCATCCTGTTGGTCATTCCTTACAGAACAGTAAAATTCCATAATATTCATATACCACAATTTATTCAGCCATTCTCCAATTGATGGACATCCATTCAGTTTCCAGTTTCTAGCCACTACAAAAAGGGCTGCCACAAACATTCATGCACATACAGGTCCCTTTCCCAACCCTAAATGCGCGCTGCCTCCCGACTCCCGACTCTAACCCTAACTCTAACCCTAACCCTAACCCGACTCTAACCCGACTCTAACCCTAAAAACCATTACATTGAATTCCCAATCCCTATATTTATGCACACCTGCATTTTTGATTTCCTTCACAAGCTAATTGTACACTATTTCAGAGTCTGATTCTTTTTGTACAGCAAAATAACGTTTTGGTCAGGTATACTTATTGTGTATCTAATTTATATTTTAATATATTTAACATCTACTGGTCATCCTGCCATCTGGGGGAAGGGGTGGGGGGGGTAAGAGGTAAAAAATTGGAACAAGAGTTTTGGCAATTGTTAATGCTGTAAAGTTACCCATGCATATATCCTGTAAATAAAAGGCTATTAAATAAAAAAAGAAAAAAAAATAAAGTCATAGTCTGCTTGGTCATATGTCTACAATTTCAATTTAACAAGTATTTATAAGTGCCTGGTATATGCAAGGTGCTAAGTTAGGCACTGGGTCCTTAACCTCAGGGAACTTACATTTTGGAGTTAATAGGGTGAGATGGCAAGAGATTTATATTCAGAAAGATGAGAATACAAAATAGAAATTGATTTGAGGTGTAGAAGAAACCCTAAATGAATGCTCTAGCAACATTTAAGGAGGAATTATCTCATTTCATATTACATATCCACCATTCCCTAGGTGGGGATTGGGACAAGAGGTAGAGGGACCAGAAAAGGTTATATAGAAGTAGCACCCGAACTGAACCTGAAAAGAAAATAAGTATTCTTAAACATATAGAACAGAAGAATATATTCCTGACACTGGGGACAGCTTGGACAAATGCTCACAGGTAGGATGTTGAGTTCAGACAACAACTAATAGCAGTCTAGCTAGAACACAGAATATGTAAAGAACACAACGTATAGAATAGAGCTTCCTGCATTTTCCGACAACATGGGAACTTTTTTGAACAGCAGTGTTTAAGGAAAACAAAAAGGACGAGGGGTATGGTTCCCGGAGCTTTCATGAAAGGAAGAATGTCCTCGGGGCCAAGACAAGGCCATGTCAAAACCAGTGGCCAAAGAATACTCATGAGCTGAGAGAACTTACAGGATTTCTTGGCACTCATGGGAAGATGCCAAGTAAAGACATACCTAATACCTAAAAGGATGGTTTGATTCCTGTTTAAGGGAAGGGAAAATTGAAGTAAACTTAAAGAGAATTTTCTTTTCTCTACCAGACCTTCCCTTGCAGATTAACAGTGGATAGACTACCAGATCTGGAATCTTGAAGACTGAGTTCAAATCTGACTACTTACCAGCTGTGTGACCCTGGAGAAGTTACTTAATCCTGTTCGCCTCAGTTTCCTCATCTGTAACATGAGCTGGAGGAAGAAATTCCAGACTGCTCTAATATCTTTGTGAAGAAAACTCCAAAAGAGGGTATGAAAAATCACATTGGATTGAAATGACTCAAACAACAAGAACAATCCTCAAGTACTTTAATATCCACAAAGCACCTTCCTTTCATTAACTCAGTGAGAAGCAGACTCATTGTAGGCTTCTTGGTTTCACATTCAAAGGCAGTATTGTGAAAGAATATGATACGTTTTAGAAAAAATCCAGCCTCTCTTTGCTTGGTCTCTTCCAAGTCATCTACCATATTTTGTCACACAAACAGAAGCTAAGGCAAAACACGGAGGAGATTTGAAGGAACAAAGCATACTTATGCTTACTGACCCTCATTTTTCCTAACATTCTTCCTCCTCCTGGGTATACCTTATCTTTTTCACTACCAACTTCTGGCAACCTAAGGGGGTTCTTTGTCTGGACCACAAATCTACTTAGAATGGAGTCTCAGAGGTCAGGAAGAGGGAGTGGATATTATTGGTCATAGCTTTCAGGCATTAAGGGGCTGGACAGGCCCCAAGCCAGAAAGGCTATGGCAGTAAGGCTAGCAGTCCACCAAAGCTGATAACTCTTTCCACTTCCCCCAAAAGCAGCAAGCACCACTACTTGAACCCTACTGAAGTGAGGGAGAAGGGTGGTAAATGTGACTATAGTGATAATTGGATATTTTTAGAAGACATATTAGTTGACATTTTCTCTAAGTTATAAACAGTGTTCCTCTAAAAGACCAAATTCTCTGCTCATTTTATGTTCACACCTCCCACTTCATTGGGAAAGAAAAGCACATAAGCAGATGAGAAAGATTAAAAGCACCTTTTTCTCCCCTCTGCAATCCTATTGAGAATGAAGAACAGAAAATCAGAATGGCGCCTGATTTCCTCAGGGCAGTGGGCTGGTTAATTGGTACTAGATATGTCATAAAGGTGATTCAGGCACTAATTCAACCTTAGGGATAGGTTTCTATAGCTTTACCCGCTCATGCATTTTCATCCTCCCCTCTCCCTGCTAGAGGTGTCAGTGGGATGATGTGTCTGAAAAATCAATATCAAGAGCCAGAAGAACAATACTTCCTGAATGGCTTTTCCTGACATTATTTCTTCCTTTCAGGCTGATTTCTAATTCCAGTGGCCAATCCTGTTAGAACAGCCCAAAGGATGCAGCAGCATTCAAAAACCTAAATGTATAACTTACTGCAATAAAAATCTCATTTATTCAGATTCCATTCATTCCAAAGTTGTAATCACTCAAAGACAGGCTGAGCTGAACTTAGTCTCTGAACTCTGAGGAAAGGATTTCTTCCACAAAGTAATCATGGAAACACAAATAAGAGGAGGCTGTTTAGCCTCCCTAAGAGCAAGGACTATATCTAACACTTGTGAATGAGGGGTTTTAGAGTAAGACTATGAGGGCTAGAAAGCCCCTTAGAGATCATCTGTATAGATGTATCTGTATAGATCATCACCCTTAGCTTCTCACTGTATAGTTTGGGAAACTGAGGTACAAAAAAGCAAAGTCACTTATTCAAGTCACTTCAAGCCTTCTTTATCACAGAGTAAGAGGGAAGAATTCAGAGCTCTGGGTCTTCAGGCCAGAGGTCTTTCTACTCCAATGCTGAGCTTAAGGTGCTAAGTACTATTCATTTTAATAAGAGCTTGCATCTTTCTATCTATGTGTATACATACACACATCCCCATATACATAAACACACACATATATATATATATATATAGTCATTTGAGATTTATAATATACTTTTTTCAGCTCAAATAGGAAGGAAAGAAGGAAGGATGGAAGGAAGGAAGGAAGGAAAGAAGGAAGGAAGGGAGGGAGGAAGGAAGTTTGTTCTCTAAATCCCCCCCCCACTCACTTCTCTTTCAGGAATTTGTTCTCTCATTGTCCCATTTCCTTAATTTTCAAATTCTTAGCCACTAGTTCCTTCCTTCTCCATTATTTATAAGCATGCTCAGATCGTTGTCTCCCCCCCTCTAAAAAAAATTCCCCTGATCCTACCACCTTGTCTTATCCGTATTTCTTCTCTCTTCACAGCCCATTTCTTCAGAAAAGTTGTCTGGACTCATTGCCTTTACTTTCTCACCATTCATCCCTTACCCTCTTGTGATCTGCCTTCCATGTCTACTTCTACGACTGCAACTACTCCCTCCAAGGTCATCACTGAGCTCTTCATAATTAAATACATGGGAGTATTTTCAGTCTTCATCTTTGCCAGAAGTTACTTCTGCACCATTTGAAAGCACTGAGCAGCCCTTCTTCTAGAAATCCTCTTCTCCATAAGTTTTCTGGATACCTCTCTGTAATGTTTCTTTTGCTATCAATCTTTCTCCACCCCTCTTCCACGTCCTGTTTCTATGTGTGGGTGTAGCCAGGGCTCCTTCCAACCTTTCTTTTCCTCTTTCACAGAAATCTCATCAACTCCCTCAGGTTCAACCATCTCCTATATGCAGCTGGCTCCCAAATATAGACACCCACAGCTCACATCTCTTTTTTGACCTGTAGTCATACATCTCTAACACTCGGATGGAAATATTTGGACGTTCCATAAGTCACATTAGACCCAACATGTCTAAAGATGAATTCCAACCCCTCTTCCTAAACTCTTCATTTTTCTTGAAGGTACTACTATTCTTCTGGGCATCAGAGTTTGCAATCATCCTCAATTTTTCCTCTCTACTCACTTCCCATACCAAATGCTGAGTCTTATCAGTTCTCAGTTCTCCCCCTACTGCTGGTCCTGTCCATCCCCTTCTTTTTGTACACATAGTAATCATTATAATTCAGGTATTCATCACCTCTCCTGTGAATTACTACAAAAGCCTGCTAATCTGTTCCCCTCTATCCAGTTTTTATTCTGTCTAACCTGTGCAACATAGAGGTTCAAATTCGATGATAAAATACTGTGTCATAAAGGCTGGATCATATCCCAGTACCTATAGAGTAAAATCTAAACTCATTCCTTGATTTGGTCTTTCAATGAAAGCTGATTTTGTATTTCTCCCACTCATGAACTCTTTAATTTAAATTCCTTGAGGTCAGGGACTATTTCACTTTTATCTTTATATCCTGATACTTAACACAGTGACTGATATGTAATAGGTGCTTACTAAGTGCATGTTGGTTTTCATCGAAAGCAGAAGTTTTTTACACCATCTTCTAAAGTGCCTCACGATTCTGCCACATTTGTCTGGAGGCCGGGATTGCGAACACCAGTAAATGGCTTCCCAATCACGCTGAGCTTCTGGAGCTCAATGCAAATGCCAAGCGTTCTTGAAGGGCATAAAGAAAGTGAGTAAGCTTCAACATTTCCTTTCTGACAAGCTCTCGGATTTTGTAAACATATGTCGCAAAGATATTATCCAGCAAGAGCACCCCAACCTCCCAAAAGAACCACACTAGGAAGAGTACAATTTTTTGAGCATCTGTTTTTAAGTGACGCTTCACCTTTTAGGATTGTATCAAAGCACCATGGCTGTTGTTCTCTGAGTTCAAATGACAGGCAAATATTCATAGGAGGTTAATTTGCCATGTTAAGAACTGTCAGATGTGACAACTTTCCAAATTTCCTGGGCATGCGATTCTGTTTTCTTGTGGGCAGATATCTGCATGTGACATTTCCTTGTCTTCAGTATCTCACTTCCTATCCATATGTGTTCTCCAAGAAAATTCATCACCATTGATTTTTTTTTCTTGGCTAGAAAGGGGCCAACTGCTCACTCATTGATCCTACATTAATTGGGCCAGCTCTGAACACACCCATTCCTACTTTTGGACTCTAAAAGTACCAATGTTATTTCTTCCAAATGAAAGGCTGGGCACACCTATAGTCGCTCAATGAATAAGAAAACCTTTTGATGGGGGTGGGCTTGGCATTGACCATTTCACCAGTGGAAAGGGCCCAAGAGGCCATTTTGTCCAACCATCTCATTTTAAAGGTGAAGAAACTGAAGGCCAAAAGAAGAAGAATGACTTCCTCAAGGTCACATAGCCAGGACTGGAATTAGAACCCAGGTCTTTGAACTCCAAATTTACTTGTCTCTCCACTATACCAAAACAAATGTACTTCAAATTCCAAAGAAATCATTGCAAAAAAATGTCCTAAAACATTTCCCAAGCAATATGCAATATTTTCATGTATCTTTAGTGTTGCTTAGAAACCACATGGATTTGCTGGGCCGCTCAGGTCTATGGCATCAGATACTTAACCAGAAAATTCTTTTTGGTTCTCCTAGCAGCCACGTCTAAGAAAATATCAGAGTTCCTCTTTAGGTTTAATACATATTTATGAACTGAGTCCTGGGGCAGGGAAGTGGCACGGCAGTGGAGAGAGCACCAGCCCTGGAGTCAGAAGAACCCGAATTCAAATCTGGCCTCAGTCACTCAACTCTTACTAGCTGTTTGACCCTGAGCAAGTCACTTAACCCTGAGTGTCTCACAAGATAATAAGTAAGCAAACAAACCAATAAACTCAGTCCTCTTACTTCTGAATTATTTACGTTCAGCACTCTCTCACTCCTCACGGATTGTGTTTGTGAAACACTTTCTTCCTAACAAAAGGAAAAAACACCATTTTTCCAGTTTGGAAAGTTCAGTATTATGCACAAAGATTTTCATGTTGTTGAGTGTGAATTCAATGTAACATCCTAACAAAAAAAATTAACTAAGGGGATAAGGAAAAATGCATTTCGTTGAAGGTTACATCTAGCACTTGGCACCTACCACATTTCTCTATATATCCCAACCAGCTGTGGCAGCACTAAGCTATAGAAAATGCTATCATGAAATGCACCAATTGCATCCGTTCCAGTTAGTCCTACCACCAAGTAAAAATAATACCCTGACATGACATAGCAAGGGTTAAATCTTGGTGGAATAATTGATACTTTTTACTACTGCCAAGTTTTTGTGACCCTTCCCATATTCAGTTATATTGACCTTACGTGGGATCACAACCCACAGTTTAACAAGCTTTGCTTTAGAGGGCTTTCTGTCCCAGTGCATATGTTAAATACAATATATGGATACATAATTATATAATTATCTTGCTGCACGAGAAAAATCAGATCAAAAAGAAAAAATACAAACAACAACAGAAAGAGTGAGAATGCTATGTTGTGATCCACACTCACTTCCCATAGTTTACTCTCTGGGCGTAGCTGATTCTCTTCATCACTATACAACTGGAGCTGGTTTGAATCCTCTCAATGTTGAAGAGAACCACGTCTCTCAGAATTGATCATCATATAATCTTGCTATTTCCATGTACAATGACCTCTTAGTTCTGCTCACTTCACTCAGCATCATTTCATGTAAGTCTCTCCAAGCCTCTCTGTATTCATCCTGCTGGTCGTTTTTTATAGAACAATTAATAACCCATCACATTCATTTGCCATAACTTATTCAGCCATTCCCCAGCTTATGGGCATCCACTCAGTTTCCAGTTCCTGGCCACTACAGAAAGGGCTGCCACAAACATTTTGGCACATACAGGTCCCTTTCCCCTCCTTAAGATCTCTTTGGGATATAAACCCAGTAGAAACACTGCTGGATCAAAGGATATGCACAGTTCGATAACTTTTTGAACATAGTTCCAAATTGCTCTCCAGAATGGCTGGACTAGTTCACAACTCCACCAACAATGTATTCCATTTTTCTCACATCGCCTCCAAATTTCATCATCTTTACCTGTCATTTTAGGCAATCTGAGATGTGTGATGTGGCCCCTCAGAGTTGTTTTAATTTGTATTTCTCTAATCCATAGTGATTTAGATTTTTTTCATATGACTATAGATAGCTTTAATTTTATCATCTGAAAATCATCTGTTCATATCCTTTGACCATTTATCAATGGAGAAATGACTTGTATTCTTATAAATTTGACAAAGTTCTCTATATATTTCAGAAATGAGCCCTTTATCATAAACATTGGCTGTAGGTTTTTCCCCAGCCATCTTCTTTTTAAAAGTACACCTGGACAAGGGGCAAGGAATCGAAATGTAATTCCTGTAGAAGACAATTCTTTTAAATGCCAAATCCAGTATCTCAAAAAAAGTTTATTTTCATTTTCTGGAAATCTCAAAGGCCAGCCAGCCATCAGTGGCTTTTGAAGAGCCCTGTAGAAATTTGGAAACATCATCGGTTGGCCTTCCCCTCTTTAATCTGAATAATCCTAGTTTCTCGAATCTTCTTTGCCCACAAGACTTTTGCTCCCTCTGACATTTGGAAAAATTTCACTCTCTTTCTGAGAGAATTCTCTTTTCTTTTACTTTTGATAGCAATTGTCACATATTAGTACTGCTCAAAGAGAATAATGTTACAGTACAGCTGTAGGAAAAGGATCCTGAAAAACTATTCTGGCACAGATTCATCAGAGAAACCATCTAGTTAAGAGCTGGATGCAGCCCTCACATAGGAAAAACAAATCAAAAGCAAACAACACAACTTTCTTCCTGTGTGGGCTAGTGCTGGGCAAGGATTTCAAAGGGAAAAACAAACATGTCTTGGGGCCATTGGAATCAAGGGAGCTGATATAATGCAGATGGTCTCTGGGGAAAGCAAAGCCAAAAGGCCTCTAGGAAAAATAGGCCTGGATGCTAGCACAGGCCATTCCGTGAAGGCTCAGCCTTCACAAGTTAGAGTAAGGCTAACATTTGAAGATGAAGGATGTTTCAGCCACTATGATTTCCAGGGCTTTTTGAACTACCTGGAGGGGGAGAGATAAGATAGTCTGACTTGAGGGCAAACAAAAGGCCTGCAGCATAAGGAAGTATCTTTGCAAGCCATGGTGCAGTTGCTCCCTCCTAGCCTCTTGGAACGCAAGGCAACAGTGATTTAGTGGCTGTCTTGCCTGCATGGAGAGATCTTGTTCTAGGCTACCTCCATAAGGAAAGCTTCTGCAACTTCCTAAATGCATTTGTCACAGAATTCATTCAGTTGGTGATAAAAATTAGGTTCTTTGATCTCAAAGTTTAGGTCAGTGTTGGAATGGCTTGGCAATGATGGGAAATAATCCATTGATTCACTACTCTATTCCTTAGCCAGTACCTAATGGTTTTGATGATTGCTGCTTTATAATATAGTTTGAAACCTGGTACAGCTAGGCCACTTTTGTTTTAAGTTCACCAGTTTAAGGGAGACACTATGGTGTAGTGGAAAGAACACTGTAGAGTCAGGAGACATAGGTTCAAATAATCACTACCTCTGTGCCTTTGGGCAAGTATCTTCCCCTCCCTGAATCTCAGTTTCCTCCTCTGTAAAATGAGAAGAACTAGAAGGTCTAGAAGATCTCCTCTGACTGTGTCCTTTCAATTGTCATGGAGGTGATATTCACTTTCATTTCTTCAGAGATTATAGGCTCCTGTGACTCAGTCATTACAACATAAAAATAATATTAAGTGGTATAAATAATAAAATATGGTATATAGATAGGCTAGGTCTCCAAGAAAGACCAAGAGGTACAAATATATTCCTTATCTAGATTATGGCAAGCAGTTCTAAGGATATTTCATAGAGTATGTCCATCAGTGGAACAGGGTTAGATTCACAAGACAAAATGGTCAATGACTAGTAATCTAGTGTTTGCTAAATTCAAAGACTGGGATAAGAACTCACTATATGACAAAAATTGCTGGGAAAACTGGAAAACAGTATAGCAGAAACTAGGCAGTGACCAATACCTAACACTGTGTACCAAGATAAGGTCAAAATGGATCCATAACTTAGACATAAACAATGATATTATTTTTTTCCTCTTGAACTCTTTTTTCCTTTATTTGGTATATTTTATTTTATTATTATTATTGGACTAAGTTGGAACTATGCCCAAAGGGTTATCAAATTGTGCATACCCTTTGATCCAGCAGTATTTCTACTGGGACACTATCCCAAAGAGATCTTAAAAGAGGGAAAGGGACCCACATGTGCAAAACTGTTTGTGGCAGCCCTCTTTGTAGTGGCCAGAAACTGGAAACTGAGTGGATGCCCATCAGTTGGAGAATGGCCGAATAAGCTACGGTACATGAATGTTGTGGGATATTGTTTTTTTTATAAGAAACAATCAGCAGGATGATTTCAGAAAGGCCTGGAGAGACTTACATGAAATGATGCTCAGTGAAATGAGTAGACCCAAGAGAACTTTGTATACAGCAACAACAAGACTATATGCTGATCAATTCTGACAGATGTGTCTCTTTTCAACAATGAGGTGATTCAGCCCAATTCCAATAGACTTGTGATGGAGAGAGCTGTCTGCATCCAGAGAGAGGCCTGGGGAGACTGAACATGGATTAACAGTATTTTCACTTTTTTAGTGTTGTTGTTGATTGCTTGCTCAGATTTTTTTTCTCTTTCTTTTTTTTAACCTTTTGATCTGATTCTTCTTGCACAACATGACAAATAAAGAAATATGTTTAGAAGAATTACACATGTTTAACCCATATGTATTGCTTGTTGTCTAGGGGGAGGGGAAGGGAGAAAACTTTGGAACATAAGGTTTTGCAAGAGTGAATGTTAAAAACTATCTCTGCATGTATTTGGAAAAATAAAATGCTATTATATTTTTAAATGATGAGTTTAGTATGGATAAGTTGTTAGAGACACCATAATATTTTCTTCAAAGTCTCTCCATCCCTCCTTTGTTATGAAATCTGTAACTAGCCCTTAGTGAGGAGATGCTGAAAATAAGTTAGCTTTTAGGGTCTCCAAATTCACTTTATATACATAATTGGCACTATCCAGCACGAACAAGGCCACAAAAAGACTTACACCAATTTTCAAACTAGTAACTGTTGTTGGCCTTCCCCTTTGTATCCTCACTCTTCAGCACAATGCCTGGCATCTAATAGGTGTTTGATAAATGCTTGATGAAGTAACTTGCAATCAATATTCTGGTTGTTAGAGATTTAAAAGGCAACACCTGCATCATTTAACAGAAATCCTATGAATATACTTTAAAAAGCAATGCCCCAAATGAGTTGAACTCAAATTATCACTCTCACAGTCGACCTGCTCAAAATCACATCATCTACTGAAGTCACGAAATGTCACAAAGTAGTGCCCAAGTTGAAGGAATACTCACTTTCATCTGGAAGCAATCAGGGAGTTTCCTGCAGGCGTTGGTATATGATCTGGGTCTTAAAAATAGATTGCATTTCAATAGGCCCATTAGTGTAGCCTTCATAGATACAAACATAAATATCACTGTCTGGCTAGGTTGTAAAAGAGATGGAGTGCTGAGCTTAAAGTCAGGAAGATCTGAGTTCAAAACCAGCCTCAGACACATATTAGCCCATGATTCTGGGAAACTGACTTAACCTGTCTGCCTCAGTTCCTTCAAGTGTAAAATGGGGATGATAATATCACCTATTTCCAGGGGTTTCTGTGAGGGTCAAATGAAATAATATTTGGAAAGTGCTTTATAAATCTCAAAGTGCTAGCTATAATTACTATTATTATTAGTGATCCATTGGTTCTTGTTACAGGTCAGGACTCTGAATTTGAAACAAGGATTCTTACAAGGTGCTAACTCAGTGGAATTGATAGAGACAATAGTTACTTAGCATGGTATTTAACAGTTCTCTAATTCAGTACATGTACTTAGTACTTAATATAGTTCCATAAGATTCACACCTATGATAAAAGAGCTTATAAGCTTGGGCAAACTCAGCCAGAATCAAAACTAGGGAAGGCAGAGAAGTGGTGGCAGGCTCTCCTCCTTCACTTCTCCACTGAAACCAAGATCCGAAAGGCCTCCAGAAAACTAGTCTAGCCCCAAGTGAAGGAGATAAGACTTTGAAGGAGACAATAAAGGATTTGGACTTTAATCCCTGGCTACTTGCCTGGTGATTACCCAACTGAAATGAAGGCGGCTCCCAAAGACCCCAAGAAAACCTCAAGAGAGAACATTACATTTTAGAGAGAAGATTACAGGTTCTAAATGTCAAGTCAAACGAAACACAGAGCAAGGAAATGCATACTTACCAACAGTGTGTTGCTCAGCATATGCAGGCAAGACATGCTGAACAGAACTCTTTAGATGGTGACAGCCTCAGGAGGCTTTCTGTTTGTAGACAACATTGAGCGGATGGCATCAAGCCCTAGAAAGTTTCCAGACCTGCTTGATATAATTGACAGTCTATAAGCAGCAATCTACCAATCTACATTGCATCAGTCTAATACTAAGATATGAATGGGTGGGAACTCCAATGAGATAATCTATCATTAAACAGCTGCTGGATAAACAGTTGGGTCCAAAATGAAACAGGAGCAAAAAAGAAAACTGAATTGTTTTGTGGAAATTGTGCAGCACTTTTAATTATCCTGAGATGTTCTCTAGCCAAAAAACAACTACTTTTCAGCACTATGATTATGTTTATGAATCACGTAACACACCAAACATTCAAAGTCCCTGAGGAAGGTCTTTAGCATCGGTGAACATATCCATGATGAAGGACTTAGGAGAAACTGTGCACAAGAGCTTATGAAGCAGATGAAAAGAAATGTGGTGGAGCTGGAATCTGTCTCCGTGAATAGCATGTTCACATTAGGAAGAGCGCAACTCTTGAGCAGCGTTATTCCCAACATCACTCCTTCTTTACTATAGCTCCCTGAGCTGTCTGTTTAACTATAATACAGCAAAGAGGCAATTTACTTTTCATGCTTCCAGGTATGGCCAAAAAAGGCATGGAAGCTAAAACAGTTGGGCAGGGGAAAAGGTTTCTTAGGAGATGTCCTGACAAAGAATTATGATTGGAGAGAAAGTTGACCAGCCAGAAACTAAAGAGAATGTAGGCTTTTTCTTCTATCTCTCCATCACATCTCCCCTCTCCGTAAAAGCAGAGATCATAATATTAAGTTCCTTGGTACAGATTTGAAATAAAGTTTGGTGAAGCATTGCCTTGAAACTTGCAAATTGAAAACTGCCATATAAATATAAGACATTTTATTGTACAGGATCTTGTCTAATTCTCTCCCAGAAGCAAGGTCACTTTTAAGGAATGTTTCTAAAAGAGAAGTATCAGAAGTAAATTGAAGATGGGCCACGAGAAAAGGCTTTATTGAACCAATTTTTTTTTTATTTAATAGCCTTTTATTTACAGGATATATACATGGGTAACTTTACAGCACTAACAACTGCCAAACCTCTTGTTCCAATTCTTCACCTCTTACCCCCCCCACCCCCTCCCCTAGATGGCAGGATGACCAGTAGATGTTAAATATATTAAAATATAAATTAGATACACAATAAGTATACCTGACCAAAACGTTATTTTGCTGTAGAAAAAGAATCAGACTCTGAAATATTGTACAATTAGCTTGTGAAGGAAATCAAAAATGCAGGTGTGCATAAATATAGGGATTGGGAATTCAATGTAATGATTTTTAGTCATCTCCCAGAGTTCTTTTTCTGGGCATAGCTAGTTCAGTTCATTACTGCTCCATTAGAAATGATTTGGTTGATCTCGTTGCTGAGGATGGCCTGATCCATCAGAACTGGTCATCATATAGTATTGTTGTTGAAGTATATAATGATCTCCTGGTCCTGCTCATTTCACTCAGCATCATATTGAACCAAAATTTTATTCCTATTCCTCATCTCATTTTCACTGGACAAGAGGAAGCTATGCACCATAAATTCCTATATGTCTGATACATAAATGTAGTATCTAATAGAACCCCCAATCATAAATTAATGTTTTCCATCAATCAAATCTGAGATCAATTTTGTCTACCCTGATATATATTTCAATATAACATGCCCAACCCCATAAAAATAACGCCTGATCATTAGCTTTTCTCTTTTGGGGTGGAAAGACTATTGATTCAAATTTTCAATGGTGATGTGGAATCGAAGCAAATATTTCAAACACAAGGTTATTGATAACTCACGGTGCATCCATAAGAACCCACTAAGCCATATAACTTCTAAAGTTGGCGGCACACCCAATGTTTTATTTGTCCCCAAAATATGTGGTATAAACAGCTGAAGTGAACAACCAAAAATAAATGAAGTCCTATTTTGAAGATAAAGGACTCCACAGCTGATAGGCAAAACGTCAAAGATATTCTAAGCACGTTTCCCAAAAAGTCAGTGCTAAATTAGAGATTTGCCATCTCCAATGCCCTGTGTCCATAACTTTGGGATCCATCTCAGAAGAGTTAATTAGGCCTTCATTAACTAAATGTTGATTACATTTAATACAGTTGGCATTTTAGCAGCTCACATTTTCCACTGCCTTTTCAAAGGTAAGATGACTTCTCTGATCTCGCTAGCAAATCACCACCATGTGATGGCTTTTACTCTGTATGTTAACAGATTATACCTCATTATCCTGGAATCAGACTGCCATTTGTGAAGAGACAGTGTATTGAAAGGTAAATAAATTATACTGATATAAATTCATGAGCATATGATTGTGACTGTGGAATAGTATAGAGTAGGACAATTCTGTGGGGTTTTTTTCTTTTTGTTTACCTTTAAGACTACCATCCATCAAAAAAAAATCTGATATCTGTGGGCCTTAATCTCAGGTCATCTGGCATATAGAAAAAGGTCTAGTTAGTGTTTGGAAAGTACAGTCCATCCTCCCTTTGAAGCTGTAATAAGCTTTCATTTTCTTGAGTACTTGCACAGTACTGCTTTGGAGGTCCTGGTGGTGAATTGAAGACTGGTAATAAGATGAGCAAAAGATTCCCTTTTGTATATCATCAGTACGAGAATATGTCTAATGCAAAATTGGTTTGGGTTCAGGTGTGATTTCATCAGTGTAATCATTGATCATTTTGTGTATTTCAGACCCAATAGTTGTGGCTTTTTTCTCTTTCCCAGAGAATTTTGTAGGAACTCCAGGGAAGAGAGAGCCCACTAAAAAGCGCTATCAAATTCTAAGGCAGATTTGGAACTATGCTCAAAAAGTTATCAAACTCTGCATACCCTTTGATCCAGCAGTGTTTCTACTGGGCTTATATCCCAAAAATATCATAAAGAAGAGAAAGGGACCTGTATGTGAACAAATTTGTGAAAAAATGTGAACAAGTTTGTGGCAGCCCTCTTTGTAGTGGCCAGAAACTGGAAACTGAGTGGATGCCCATCAGTTGGAGAATGGCTGAATAAATTGTGGTATATGAATGCTATGGAATATTATGATTTCAGAAAGGCCTGGAGAGACTTACATGAACTGATGTTAAGTGAAATGAGCAAGACCAGGAGATCACTGTATCCTTCAACAACAATATTATATGATAATCAATTCTGATGGACGTGGCCATCTCCAGCAATGAGATGAACCAAATCAGTTCCAATAGAGCAGAATTGAATTGAATCAGCTACACCCAGTGAAAGAACTCTGGGAAATGAGTATGAACCACTACATAGAATTCCCAATCCCTCTATTTTTGTCCACCTGCATTTTTGATTTCCTTCACAGGCTAATTTTACAGTATTTCAGAGTCCGATTCTTTTTGTACAGCAAAATAACTGTTTGGACATGGACATGTAGACTTATATTGTATTTAATTTATACTTTAACATATTTAGCATGTATCGGTCAACCTGCCGTCTGGGGGAGGGGGTGGGAGGAAGGAGGGGAAAAATTGGAACAAGAGGTTTGGCAATTGTCAATGCTGTAAAATTACCCATGCATATATCTTGTAAATAAAAAGCTATAATAAAAAAAAATTCTAAGGCAGAACAATAATTATTCACATGTATATAGCACTGTGGTTTATAATGACTACAAAAATGCATTAACAAAGCCAATGAAACAATATCAACTACACATTTAGCTAGGAACTAGGATTCAGCAGTGCACATGACTGAAAAGAAATACCACATGAAGCTCCAACTGTTTTGGCCCTGGGTCCTCAAGGGAATGATAGTCAGGTCAGTCCAAGAGGAGAAGAGACAGAGGAAAAACACTGCAGAGAAATGAACACATTTTAGGAATGAGGCTCTGAAAGAAAAAAGCTAACTCAGAAAACCAAATGGAAAAAAAGTAAAACCCCTACTACTGTAGTCCAACAGTACTACTGGTAGAAGAAGGGAATGGTTATGAAGTGAAGACTTGATTTTTCCATCTATTAAAAGAGAAAAAAAATCCCTGACTTAGAACAAGAATTTTTCAATAAAGGGCTGGAAAAATGAGGGCCTAATGACAGGAGGAGGTATAATAGCCCCAGCCAACACTGCTGCCTACAAGCAAAGAAGAGAACTCATCCAGTGATGAGTGACTACGTCAAACCCTGAACTGGAATGATGACACTCCAAGAAGGGAGAGAAGAAGCTTCCAGGGCCAGGGGACAATCCTCAGTCACATGTAAGATTTGTGTTTTAGTACCTTTTGCTTCAAGCCTACTTTCCCCAGAGACCTTTTATAAAGGAGAGAGGATGTGTACCCCACATTAGTGTGGGGATGCTTTATATCTACCACTTAAAGTTTGAGTTTACTCTGCAGGTACCTAGTATGTGCCAAGGGGAAAGTGTGCCCCAGTTTGGGAGACAGTTTTGTACTTCCGTTCTTGCTATACCTTCTCAGCAAATATGCCTTTATCAGAGCTAAGTGATGTTTCACTTATAATGAGAAATATCAACTGATTAATCAGTATTGTGGAGTAGCCCAGATAGGAGTATGTGAGAAGTAGGAGAGTCCCCAATCCTATGGAATACACTACAATCATGAGGGGAAGAGTTATGCTCAACCTCTAAAGAACAAACCTGACAGATAAAATGGAAATTCAGAGAGAAAACCAAAAGGAACATCATTCCTCCAACACACACACACACACACACACACACACACACACACACACACACACGTATGTATATAAACCTGGGGAAGGAAGGCCCTCAGGGTTTCTGAATAAAATAGAAAAGATTGCTATTTACATTTACTCAGAGAGGAAAAGACAGGAGAAGCTATGTTTTTTAATTGGTCAATTCCAGTTGAATCCCCCATAGGACAGCTCCTACTACTCACAGAGGCTGTTGTCTTTTGTTCTCTGGAGAGGACCATAACATCAGAGAGTCCTAACTATGGGGTAGGATTATAGATCAAGAGCCAGAATGGGCCTCAAAGGTCATCTAGTTGAACCCCCTTGTTTCATAGCTGAGAAACCTTGGGCTGAGGAAGTGTAAGTGGTTTGTCCCAGATGGTCAAGGTAATGTCAATCTGGTAGTAAATATATGGAGAGAGTTTTATAAAAAGAGCATTAATAGAATATGTCCTTAATTTCAACTGCCTAGTTATTATACCCAGTTGTGAAAGGAAAGCCACAGTGAGAAAGTCAGAATATTCTATTCCATTACTTCATTATCATTTCCAATTTAAAAAAAAAAAGGTATATTCATTGAAATGGAAACTACTAGGTACTCTTGGAAAATTATAGAGCACTAATTAAACGCTTCTAGGATTGCTTGGCCAAAGGTCTGTCTAAAACGACTGAAAAACTTTATCTTAATACCCTTAAGGTTTACATTAGTACAGGCTTTGGGAGAAAGAAATTCAGAAGCTGCCTTGACTTTTCATTCAATCCAATTCTACCTCCAAAGTCAAACCACTTGGACCATCTTCTAGAGAATTCTGGGTAATAGTTTTTGTGCAAGTCTGTTTCGAGCTTTAAACTAAAAGATAATAAAGTAATCACACCGGTCCTAATACCATTACTACCACTGTTCCACTTATATATTTTTATTACCCAAGAATTGGCCATTAAGCAACTAAACAGGAGATGGTGGCACTGTTTTATATACCACCTAGTCTTTATGTTATTTCTCTTTCTATAGCAGTGTTTCTGAACTCACCCATTCAAACCCTTATAAAGTACTCACTATGTGTTTAACATTATACTAGGAACCATGTGAAGACACAGCGATGTCTCCAACTCTAACCCTCTGACTCCACCATGACTGCAGCTTATGGGAAGTTTGCTATCTAGTCAGTAAAATAAGTTACACCTACATGAAAAGTTAGATAACATGAGGCAGAATGTGAAAAGAGCAGAAAGGAAGTGATAAAGGAAATGAAAGGATGGAGAGAAATTGATACAGGGTTAGACTGGTTGTTAGAAGCTTCAAGGAATAAGAAGGCCTTGAGACAGTTGCAGCATGAGTGATATTTGGGTAAATAGAGACTAGGATGAAATTCTTAATTTGATAGAGTTCAAGTGGTCTGTGAACCTCAGTGGGGGAAAAATGATAGTTTTATTTTTCTTTACCCTCCCCCAAATGAAATGTAATATTTCCTTCAAAGATGTTCAAACATGATTCTGAGAAAGATTAGAGGCCATGGGTTTCACCAGAATGCCAAAGGAGGACCCTGGGAAGTTCTAATATGTAAAGGAGCAAAGGTTGTAATTTTGGAGCAAATGACTTGACCAGGCTACTTGGAAATTAGAGTTCATGCAGAGGAATAGTTGGAGGTACAGTCAGAAAAGTAGACTGAAGGAGATGGAGAGAACTGAATTCTATTCTAAGTAAGCAACAGGAAGTGACGGAAAGTTGTGAATAGGGAACTGATAGGAAACAAATGGTGTTTTAAGAAGGTAAATATGGCACAGATGTCTAGAGAGAGACAAGAAAAGGGACAAAATGAATAAATATAAAAAGGAGGCCGGTAATGTTTTCTTGAGAGGTTGGACATGAAGAAGTATCACGAGGAAAAGAAAGGAAAGGACAGAGACAAGAAATATGAAAAAATAATCTGTAGGCTTGAGTGGCTACATAAAATGACAGGAAAAGGCCAAAAGAAAGGGAAAAGTCAAAGACAATTTCAAAGTTTCCAATAAGAAATTGGCCTATCAAGAGAATGGGTCAGTCTGTGGAAAGTTGGAAATAATAAATCTAAAATTGCTTTTAGATATGGTGAATTTGGGCTGAGACTTCCATGTGGAAATATCTGGTACAAAGGTCCAGAAGGGACTAGAGAAGGAAAGAAAAGCAGGGCTAACAATATGATTTGGTAATCACTTTCAAAAGAAGATATTGTAAACACTTAAGAGTGTATGAATTCAGGGGCAGTTGCCATGGAAAGAGTGCAGGCGTCCACAGGACCTGAGTTCAGATGGGAACTCAGCTTCTTCCTAGCTGTGTGTCCCTGCCCACGTCACTTAACTCCAATTGCCTTTACAAAGTATGTACATTTCTCAGATTTTCTGGTTTCCCCTGGGGCCTCAATGCTACTTGGCAAGGTTTCCCTTCATCTCTCTCTCTCATCTTCCCCACAATGGCTATTTGGAATGTTTGCCATTCTCAAGTTCCCAGGCCCTGGCCTGATCATTCCTGCTTTGCTTAAATTGCATATCAAGGCCATCTAGCACCTACAAACTGCCCTCTTCTACACAGCAACAATTCTTCAAGATCTTTACTCATCTATTCCTTTCATTCTTTCTGTTTCTTTCCCTTTATCTTTCCTCTTCATCATCAAAGACCTTGTGTACCTTGGATACCAACAAAGATGGGTACCTTCCCAGTCCCTATCCTCTTTCTGAAGGAATAAAAGACAATTCCTTCCTCTCAAATTTCACTTTAGGATTTCCCCTCCCTTGAACTCCACCCTCAAAGGTTTATACTAGGACACAGAAATAGAAAGCCACCTCTCAAAGTGACATCAAATTAAAGAGTTGAGAAGGTGACAAATTAATTATTCCAGTTGCTAATTTAGTATCATGATCAATCAGCTATTTTTTTTTTCAGAAGAGGTTGTGCTGATCTACTCCTCTATGGCACCGTTCACCATTCTTTGGATATTCCTAGGCCAAAATTCTCATCCTTGACCATCACCCTCTGCCATGTGTTACTTCCCCAATTAGAGTGCATAATCCTTGAGGGAAGAGGGTAGTACTGCTCTTTGTAGTCCAGGGCTTATCATGATGGCTGGCACATAATAAGGGCTAAAATAAGTTTTGTTTTCTTTCATTAGTTCATTAATATCACAGTAGATTCAGCAAGATAACATTCTATAAGCATGGAAGCATAAAAGTGGCCTAAGGGTCTTAAAAGAGCACCTACTTTATCCTCTTAATTTTACAACAGAACCAAGGCTCAGACAATTTATATAACATGACCAAGGTCACGGAGGTAAATAGCAGAACTGCTACTGAAACTCAGAGGTTATGATTTACAAAATAATCTAAGTCCAGTCCTTTTTACATTGTATAACACTGAGTCCTTTCAAGTTATCTTCTGGTCATTTTTTTTTCTTTTGATAAATATATTGAAGAAAGATTTTAAAGAAAACTAACATCTTCAGAGTCAGAAGAAAACACTGTGGTTCTGTAGTCCAAATCATATCTAAAAAGGAATTCATACTTTTCCTTCTTTCTCATAGCCAAGTGGTCATCCATCCTTTAATTGCAGAACTTTTGATAGCAGATGACTGATTAACTCCAAAAGGAGTTCATTCTACTTTGGGGTAGCTCTAATTGTTAGTCAATTTCTCCTGGCCTAACTTAAAAGAAACTAATTTAGTTTTTGTCATTGCTAATAATCCAGCCCTCTGGCATCATGAACAAGATTCATCCGTGTTCCAAGAGATACACCCTTTTAAATATTGAGGTCCTATATCAATGTTCCTACCTCATAACACAAGACTCTTTATCATCCTCATTGTCTGCCTAGTATTTACCATATCAATATACAACCTACAACGGAGCATTGAGAACATGATATTACAGATGTATTCTCACCAGGATAGAGTACAAGGAGAACAAACTTATCTACAAAAATGGAAAACTATTTCAGACTGGATTATCAAATATCACCATAATTTTCTGAATATGAGAAATACAATAATAATAAGAATTATGTAACTCATGTTTACATAGCCCTGCCATGTGCCGAGAACTATGCTAAGCACTTTACAAATATAATCTATTTGATCCTCACAACAACCTCATGAGCTAGTTGCTAATATTATCCTCATTTTCCAAGTGAAGAAACTTTGGCAAAAAGAGGTGAGGTGACTTGGCAGGGTCAAACAGCCAATAAATGTCTAAAGCCAGATTGCAGTTCAGAATTTCCTGTTTCCAACCCTAGTGCTCTATCCACTATTGCTACTTAAGGAATTAAAGTAGAGGAGAAACTAGAATAAAATTAATTCTGCTTAAGCTGACTCCCCCAAACCAGTAGTGACAACCAGAAGACACTGTAGGAGGCATCTCTGGGTGAGTAGGAAAAAATAGGAGAGAGAGAGAGAAAGAGAGAGAGAGAGAGAGAGAGAGAGAGAGAGAGAGAAGATAGAAGAAAGAAAGAAAGAAAGAAAGAAAGAAAGAAAGAAAGAAAGAAAGAAAGAAAGAAAGAAAGAAAGAAAAAACAAGAAAGAAAGAATTTAGATAGATGCCAATATATGATTACCTCAGAAAAGCTCATTTGCAGAGTTGATGTTACGCCAATCCTACTAGGAAAAGAATATTTTACATAGCTAGATAAAATCAGCAAATTCCTATGGAGGAACAAAAGACCTAAAGTACGAAGGGAAATAGAGGAAAGATGAACAGTACTTCTATACTTTAAAGTATATCATAAAGCAACTGTCATCAAAATTGTTTGGTCAGGTTATGAAATAGAAAAGTAGATCAACAGAACAAACTAGCTAAAGGACAATCAGAAATAATGTTTGATAAACATAAAAATATAAATTATCTAGGAACAATATGAATTACTTGATAATAACTTCTGGGAAAACGAGAAAGTCATCTAGAAGAAACACTGGTCATTTAGATTAGTGTTTTATTATCCATCTCATGATAACTTTGAAATGGAAAATGACCTGAATATTAAAGATAACACTATTAAAAATTATCTAAAGATGTTATACCTGTCACACATATGGAGAGGGGATAAATTCTTAACGAAACAAAGGATAGAGGCAATTAGAAAAGTAAAATAGATCATTTCAAATATATAAGAAACACTTTTTATACAAAATTAATGTATTTAAGATAAGAAAGGAAGCAGTCAAATGGGAAAATATATCTCTGTTAAATATATCTGGAAAAGATTTCAAATCCAAGATATATAGGCATTTGACCAAAATATATAACTCTCAAATCCTTTCATCAGTAGAGAAATGATTAAGGAATCTCAACTAATAGTTAATGACTCCAAAAAGTTACAAGAAAAACAAAGATAAAATCCAAAGAATTAAAAATAAAGAAAATCTAAGGTATTTGATATAAAAATTAATTGACCTATATCAAGGAAAAATAATTTAATAATTACTAGGCTGCATGAAAATCATGACAAAAATGTTAGAAATATTATAAGAAATCATGAAACTTTTCAAACCTATTAAAACCAGAGAACCAGAGGATGATGAAAGTATATACTCATTACACCTCTCTTGCTCTTTCTCCTCCTTCTCCTCTTCTTCCTTTTTCTTTTGTTTTTCTTTTGACACAATCAAGGATAAATGACTTGCCCAGGCTCACCCAGCTAGTAATAATCAAGCATCTAAGGCAGGATTTGAACTCAGATCCTCCTGACTCCACAGTGCTCCATCCACTGTGCCCCATAGCTACCTCTCATTTCTTCCTAAGAAAATACAGTGTATTAGTTTGGTTTTAAGTTTTCAATAGATACTAAAATTAGAATTTAAATTTTACTGCTTATTAAAGCTTAAAACTACACTAAGACCTTTTGGGGGAGGCATGCTGGATAAAGTCCTAGGAATCTAGCAGCAAAAACAGAAAATGATCAGATCAGAGAAAAAAATCAGTGCCAACAGCATAAGAAAGTCAGATACCAAGGAGTCACAGTCAAGATCACCCATGGTTCAGTAGCTGCTACAATAAAGGAGCAAAAACATTGAACTTGATATTCCAAAAGGCAAGAAAGAGAAGCATAAAACCAAATAGCATTTCCAGCAAAAGTTAGTATAATTCTATACAGAGAAAAAGGAGCTGAGTAGAAACTTAGAAATGCAAATACAAATACAAATCACAAGAAACATAAAAAAGTAAATGCAAGTGAACAACCTGAAAGAAATAATGTATAAGGATGGAGAGATATTACATGGGTTTCTTTACAATCTGAATGTGATAGGAGGTCATAGAGGATAGCAGGCCTGGGCACGTTTATCTTATGTTTTGATGAAGTTAAAAGAAGAGAGGAATAAGATGGGGAAAGAATAAATGAGTGGGGGGAGGCAAAGTAGGTGGAACTTACTTTGTATAAATGGAGTATTCAATCAGCAGTCCATTCGAAAATGGAGTGGATTAGGGACAATAAAACAAAATTTTGAGGATGTTGCTGAAGGAGTTCTGAAGGGAAAATTCATATCTCTAAACTCTTTTATCAACCAAAGGCAGAAAGAAAGGATTGAAGAATTGGGCCTGCATTTAAAAAACAAATCAAATTAGCAAAACTAAAAATAAAACAAAACATCAAAACAGAAATGGTGACAACTAAAGAAACTCAAACCATAAATAACATTGAATTTCAAATTAAACTAGAAACTTTTTTAAAATTAAAAGAGAAACCATTAGCTAATCTAATTAAAAAGAGGAAAACCAAATTTTAAGTATTAAAGAGGAATAAGAATATACAACAGATGAAGAAGAAATAAAATACATTATTAGAAACAATTCTGCCAAATTCAATACCAATAAATCGAGCGGCTTAAATGGAATGGAAGAATACTTATATATAAAATAACCAGATTAACATGAAAGGAAATAGACATTTCAAACAAATCAGTCTCAGAAAAAGAAACTAAATAAACCAGAAATTAATTTCCAAAGAAAAAATTCTTGGAATTAAATGGATTCACAAAAAAAGTATCAAGCATTCAATAGGTGGTTGATTTCAATATTACACAATGTGTTTGCAAAAACTTTAAAAGGAAATGATTTTACCTCAGTTCCTTCTATGAAACAAAAATGGTCTTGATATTTGAACCAGATAAAGTCAAAACAGAGAAAGAAAACAACAGACCAATATTCCAAAAGAAAATGTCAACAAAGAAGCTACATCAACATTTAGGTCAGTAATGTAGTGCTGGTTTAATATGAGGAAAACTTTAAACATAATTAATTATCTTTAGTAACAAGAACAGCAAGGTCTAGTATAATAAGTAATGAAGATAAAATAAAGTTCTTTCCAACAAGATCAAAGATTAAGTAAGATGTACACTGTAACTACCACTTTTAAACACAGTCTTAGAAATGCTAGTTATAACAACAAGACAGGCAAAATTAATGGAAGGAATAAGCACAAGCAAAGAAGCAGCACAAGCACTACTTTTTGCAGATGATAGGATGGTGTACTTTTGAGTAAACCCCCAAGGGCCTAATACAAAAGGAAATTGGAAGCGCTAATAAGTTCAGCAAAGTTAGGTAATATAATATAAACTGACATAAATCATCAGCTCCTTCAATACGTTACCAATAAATCCCAGTTTTCAAAGAAAGCTTGAGAAAATAAATTTAAAATAACAACATAATGTATATAATAATCATTGGGATTATATTCTGTATTCTCATATTCACACAGAAACTATTGGAATATAAATTTCAAAACATTGTTTAAAGAACTACAGATCTAAATAGTTGGGAAAATATTAATTACTCATCAATAGCTTGATAAGAGGCACTAGATGGTTCAGAGGACAAAATACTGGTGCGGGAATCAAGAAGACCCAAATTGAAAACTGATCTCAGATATTTACTGTGTGAAGCTGGGCAAGTCACTTAAGCTCTGTTTGCCTTAATCCATAGGAGAAGGAAATAACAATCTACTCCAATATATTTGTCAAGAAAACCTCATGGACTTTGTGGTCCATTTGGATCACTAAGAGTAGGACACAATTGAATGACTGAAAAGCAAGGTTGAATCAATACAATAAAAATGAAAACACTACTTAATTTAATTTCCGTGCACAGAACCATACCAATCAAACTACCAAAGGGTGATTTAAAAAAAAAACCCATCATTAGGAACAAAAGATCATGAATCTTAAGGGAAATAATGAAAAAAGTGGGAAGGGGCCCAAGAGCACCAGGTCTCTCTCAAATTCTAGTAGAAAGTAGCAATCATAAGGACATAATTTTACTGCTTAAGAAATAGATCACAGTGGAACAGATTAAGTAGATAGCAAGCATATGGAAGTAAATAAGCCTAGTAGTCTAGTGTTTGATAAATTAAAAGACCCCAGCTATTATGGGTAAAGTTTCATGATTTTGTAAAAAAAAAAAAAAAAAAAAAAAAAAAAAAAAAAAACTGCTGAGAAAATGAGGCAGACCGATATCTTATATGAAATACCATGATAAACTTCAAATGCATACATGATTTATAAAAGGTCACATCATGAGCAGATTAGAAAAATAAGGAAGAAATTATCTTGTAGATTTCTGGATAGGGGAAGAGTTTATGACCAAACAAGGGATCCAGAAGATCAGCAAAGCTAACAAGAACACTTCTGATTATAGAAAAATTTAAGTTTGTGCATAAACAAATCCAATACATCTAAGAAGAAAAAAATTAAATAGGAAAAAATAATCTTCCCAATAATTTTCTCTGATAAAGGTGACATGTATTAAAATACAGAAGGAACTCATTCAAATTTATAAGACTAAAAGGTGTTTCCCAATTAATAAATGCTCAAAAATAATAGCAAGTTTTTCTTTATCATTGCTGATAACTTTGTTTTCTATTTTTAATTAGATAAGCTAATCACTTATTAATTGTGTTTCTTTTAAGCAGCACTTAGTTTTATTTCTGCATTAAATTTGTTAACTTTTTCATTTTCAGAATTTCTATTTTATTGGTTTTTTTAGTTGAATGTTCAATTCATTGATCAGCATTTTTCTCTCTTTTGTTTAAGGGTCTAGAGATATAAATTCTCCCCTGAGGAATACTTTGTTTGCATCTCCAAAATCCTGGTATGTTTTCTCATTATTGACATTATCCTTAATGAAATTATCTATTGATTCTATTACACTGACATAACTATTTCTTTAGAACTAAGTTTTCAATTATTTTAAAATTGTTTTCAGAACAAACGAATATGAAATGAAGGAAATAATGAGAAACTACAATACAGAATTATGGGAACCCAGGCCATCAATATAAGAGAGAATTATAGAAAAGGGTATAGAAGAATATCTATGTATGTCCCACCATAAGTTTTGTCCAGGGGTCTACTCAGCAAGCTGACGGATTGCCTTACTTCTATCCTAAGGATATTA
Organism: Sarcophilus harrisii; assembly: GCF_902635505.1. NCBI lineage: Eukaryota > Metazoa > Chordata > Mammalia > Dasyuromorphia > Dasyuridae > Sarcophilus > Sarcophilus harrisii. The sequence continues at coordinate 66,069,729 of NC_045432.1, forward strand.
TTGGAACACTCAGACCACCTGCTGTTATTCCTCACTATTTGACCAAGAAACTCACCTGTCATTTTTTTCAATCACATATTTCCCTGTTGTCAGTCTTTTACCTCTAATTCATTGACAGAGCTCCTAGTTTGTTATTTCCTACAATCTAATTATATCATGCACTTCTCCACTGTCCTTTGTGAGGTAGTCATTCTCAATTTTTTGAAACTATATTGTTTCTTGATTAGCAGTTATATAACATCACACTACTATACTGCTATTAAAAAAATTCTAAGTAGTCTGAAATCAGAAAGGAATTCTGCAAGCTTCCAAAGGCAATTTTTTTCCCCTATGGCTAAAGATAGCTTGGATTTCTCTTCCTCTTAAATTTTTAAATTTACACAAGCACACACACACTATATAGATATATTTGTGGAGAGCTTGCCCATCATATATACATACATACATATACATATATATATATATATTATATACACATACACACACACATACACACATACTCAAAAAGTATACTTAGCTATTTAACTGGATTTTTAAAATTTGTTGTTTTTCAAGGAATTTTTTTTTTGTTTCAATCCCAACTCACTGATCTTTTCCTTCTCTCCTTTGTGGATAAAAGAGGCTAGAGATATAGATTCTTCCCTAAGGACCACCTTGGATACATCCCCCAGATTCTGTTGTGCTGTCTCAGTGTTGTCATTATGTATGTATGTGTTTGTTTGTTTATGTATGCATTCATGCATAATATATTTAACGCATATATATATATATATATACATATACCTATACATATATATACATACACATATACTGATTTATATGAATGATATGGGCAAGCTACATAAGTTGTTCAATGGTTTGCCAAGATTGAGACATAGACAGACACATATACACACATACATAATATATAGTGTATAAATATGAATGATATAAATGAATAAATATATGCATATATATGTGTATATATATATATATATACACACATTGATGTTTGTATACACTGAGTTATATAGGCTTTACTTTTAATTGTGTGCAATGATTTGAACAATAGACATCTTTCATCTACTCTGTTTTCCTGCATAAATTGTTAGATCATATTATTTTTCTCAAATGATCATACATATCTTTGAAGATCTTCAGTGTTTTAGGATTTCATACAACTAGTGTGTTGTCATTACAATTAAATACTACTAATACTAAGTCAAAGGCATAGTAACACTAATGTGCAATAAAAAAGACACAGAGAGAGCCAATAGATGGATGGTTGAGTGAACCCAATACCAGCAAATCCTACTTTTCATGCATTTTAGCCACATAATAAATGTCAAGTTTCTCTTTCTTACTATTTTTGTTTATTAGTCTATTTTTCCTCTTTTTTCTTTCTAATATAAGCAGAAAATATTTTTTTCTTTCCCACTATTGTCTCTGTCCTCCCTCTTTTCCGCTCTCTCTCTCTTCCTATCCTCCATCTCTGAAAGTGTTGTATAACCTATAGTGTTATAATAATGCCAGATATGGTTATCACTTGTCCCTCTCCCTCTATCTCCTTCAACAGGACTTCTCTCATCGCCTCAGTTTTTAGTGTCCCCCGACCCCACCAAAAAAAAAAAAAAAAACCAATTATTGTGTGTTATAGAAGGTGAGATGGTCCAGTATATAAATAATTGAATTTGTAGTCAAGAAGAAGTGGATTTAGAATTCTACTCTCCCCCAGTTCCACACACTTAGTATGTTTACTTTGGTCAAGTCATTGAACCACACTGAGACTCAGTTTCCTTGTCTGTAAATTAGGGATAAAAACAGTACCTGCTTCAGGAGGTAGATTTGAGGATTTAGGCTTGAGGTTTAGGTGTAGGATTAGGTTTGAGGACTAAAGTACTTGGCAGCTCTTGAACTGCTTTGGAAATGTGACTTTTAATTATTATTATTACTATTACTATTGATTTTGTCAGTTTCTTATATTTACTTATTTCTGAACATGCTCTAGAAAAAAGTAGGAAGAACCTTACTTTTATATCCTGAGTACCCGAGATTTTTCAAAGATATGTACACTGTCTGGAGTGTTAAAGATCAGAATAAGCAAAAGCTGATAAGGAAACCTGTAAAAGCAATAAGAATGAATTTTCAGACTGAGATTTTTTTTTCTTTGTCTTTACTATTTGTGGGGAAAGAAGAGTCTCAAAACTGGGATGGGTATGTGTTTTAGAATAATCTGGATGGTGCTAAGAGGATTTTCAGTAAAGCATTCTGAAGCCCCTTCCATGCTGTAAGGGACTGGCGTCCAAGTCTCTGACCCTTGGCCAAGATGCCACAAAATAATGCCCTTCCAAATTATGGTAAGAAACAGTTGGCTACAAATGAAGTGTCAAGGTCAGAAGGGAGAAGGACTTTACAAAGGACTCACTCCTTTGAGACTCATTGTTCCTACTTCACTGTAGTTCTCTAGTTCTTGCAGAATTTTTTCTTATAGAAGTTTCTTGCAGAAACATTTTTATGTCTCAAAACCCCACAAATTTTGTCTTTCTGTAACACAGATTGGAAACTCCAATGGGGAGTTGCAAAATAGGGTATGAGCCCCCTATCAGAAGTGTTAAACACACTGCCTGCAGGCAGCATCCAGTCCCAACACTAGCAAGAGGGCCCCAACCAGACTGAAATGTATTTGGGAAATGTAACTTAACAAAATAAATAAAAACATAATAAAACAAAGATGACAGCATACTTTAAAACTAAGTCAAAGAAGCAGATGAGGGCATCTTTATGTAGGGATTGGTGACCCTCTTTTTCTCTTGGGTTTAATGAAACTAGACCAGACAGTCCTGAACATACAGTTAGCACTTAGCAAATGCACAATGAACTGAATTGAAATGAAGAAGCAGAAAAAGGTGGGTGTGGGTTGGGGACATGAAATTTCACAAGGGAAGGCCAAAACCCCCCCCACCTTCTGAAAGACAAATTCTCTTATGGAATTTCTTTTCTTCCTGAAATGGCACTGTTGAGTTGCCACAGATCTGAGGCCTGCATTACTTACTTATTCTAAGAAGCCAAGATTTGCCATTAGGAAATAGCTCTTTCTTAATCTTGGCTATTTTTTCCTATGTTCTGCATTTTGCATTTGATAAAATTTAATAACAAAGTGGAATTTTTAAATTGGTGATAAATTTTGTGCTAATAACTTTCAAGTAATAATGAAAGGTACATAAAACATAACCAGGTTACAGGATAATAAATTGAGTTAACAGAGAAATGTAGTTATAATATTAAGATTTAAGTTTTTTTAAGTTTAAATGAAGTAGCCCCTTAACTGTAGCAATTTTGAATTCATGCTAATTAAAATGGTGGTAGAATATTACCAAGTGGACATAGAAATGCTGATTAAAAGAAAATAAAGTCCAGAGAAGACTTTCATCCATAAGTGAGATAGAACTTGAAAACAAAAGGGCTTTGAAGAAGGTGTTAACTTTATTACCATTTTTTTGTGGCAAATCTTTGAATTAACTATTATTATGAATTTCTAGATATACCAGGGATTGTTCTCTTACTTTTTCAGTTCAAAGCTATGGTTGTGTGTTTATTTGTTGTTCTTTTTTTTTTTTTTAATTAAGGAGTCTTGGTTTAGACATTTCAGCCTGGCTTCCACTGAGTATCTATAGAGTTAAATGGACCACATGCATTGACACATTCTGAGACGCCCCCTTCATCAGTATCAAGGAAGACAACAAAATGTCCAGTCACCTATCTTTTATATGCCAGGCCCCACAATACAGGCACACAACCTTCACCTACTTTCCTGAAATTCTTAACCAACAGCTTAATGTAGTATCCTTTGTGATAATACAATACAAACACATCTGTCTGAAAGATGAAAATTTTAATGAAACAAAGTCACATGTAATATTTTGTTTTATGTAACGCTCATTCAACTTATCATCCATAAACATTTATTAAGTGCCCAGTACGTGCCACTTCTATTAAACTTTTATTAATTTAATCTAATCATTAATTAATTTATTGGTTCTCAAAGGATCCTCTAATTCATATACAAAGTGGGTCCTAATAAAACAAGGGGACAGTGAGATAGACTGAAGAAGACTTCGAACCAGAACACCAAATTCTGATCTCCACTTTAGCTGTGAATCATGGATACTTAACTATTTTGCATTTGAGGCTCTTCATCTGGACAATGGGAATTATTCTACTAGTATTCTGTTGCAAGAAAAAAATTATAGAGGTAGTAAAACAGTATACAGGATGTCCTAAGCCTTAAGCTTTAGACTAAATGAAAACTTTTGGGATACCATCTAGAAATATAAAATGTTTACCCCCCCCCAAAAAAAATCACTAATTTATAAGATTGAATTAAACATAGATATGGTCCGTGTTTCTTTGAGAGTAAAGAATTTGTCTTGACCATTTTATATAGTTTTTACATGAGTATTTGAGAAGGAAACAGAAATAGATCTATTTTATGTATTTACTCTACACTATAAACTTACATATACTACACCTATACATATACGATACATTTTTATCTATAACATAGCCCTTTCTGTCTGTAATTTTTTCATACATACATTTTTTGCTGTACAAGATGAAAATCTAAAGACCTTTTCATATTTCAGATCCATTATCTAAACAACAAAGAGCTAAAGAATGATTTGCTAAATAAAATAACTGTACTAAAAATGCTTCAAAAAGAAACTCTACTAGGTTGATTCAAGATGTAATTTTTTTCCAAAAGGAGAAATTAACCACTAAATTCACTCTTTTTAGCAGCAAAAGAAAACTTATTTTCTAGAATAAGAAGTTATTTTAACAGGAGATCTTCACTTAAGTCAATATACAAAGTTAGTAACAGACCATTTTCATGAATGTTCTAAATCCAAACTGGTCCCCACAGGAGTAAGTCCATATAAGCTCTTCTACAGTTGGATGATGAAGGCAAACTGTTCAGGGGAAGTTTTGTTTTGTCCTTACTCTCAAAAGTGAAACCATAAATCTGAGCATAAAGTTCAAGTCAACATAACAAATACAACTCCAAACAATTCTGAAATGTGTAAACTGTTCAAAACAAATCAAGGAAATTTTCATTTAGATGAAACTCGAAAGATTGCAGATTGATAGGGAAGGACAAGGGATAAATGGGGACTTCACTTTCAAATAAGAGCTTCTTGAAGCCTTCCAAACTTTGTTACCTGTGCTCTACTCATCTACTTTTCAGCAGTAGGCCTCAAAAGGGTTCTTCTTGCTCCTTCTTTATGTAGGGGGCTGCACAGGTGGTATCTGGGGATGGTGCTTCTAGCTCAGTTTCTTCTGGGGCCTTGATCACAAAGAAAAACTGGTCATTCAAGGATGACACAGCCTGGAGCTCTTCAATACTCATGAAGGCTGACTGCTGATTTTCAGAGCTATCTGAGGGGCTGGATAGGTCTTCTGTTGCTTCTACTGTCATTTCATCCAGGTGATTCTCACTGATCATCTCCAGCTCTGCCAACTGGGTCACCTGTTCAAGGGCTGGTGAGACATTCGCTTCGGACCCCACCCACTGGACAAGATTCTTGGCCTTCTTCTCCAGGACGCCAATGCCATCCAGCACATTGGTGATATCATACAAACGCCGCTTGTGGACATTCAACTTGATTGCCACGTCATTGAGGTCCATGACCCCTCGAGGAACTGATTTGAGGATATCTACAAACTTCTGAGTCAGGTACACCAGAGATCCACTTCTGTTGTTCCTCTTGGTAATCTTTCTCTTGGACTTTTCCTTATGTGCTAAATCTAATTGCTTTGGTATGGGCTTCTCCACCTGTCTATGCTCCACCGCAGGCTTCTCCATCTGTCCAGGCTCCAGCACAGGCCTCTCCATCTGTCCGGGTCCCAGCACAGGCCCCTCCCCCTGCACAGGTTGCACCATAAGCTCTTCTATCTGCATAGGCTGTATCATAGGTCCCTCATTCTGTCTGGGTTGCAGCATAAATTGTTCCATCTGTCCAGGCTGTATCATAAGCTCCTCCATCTGCCCAGGCTGAATCATAAACTGCTCCATCGGCGTAGGCTGAATTACAGGCCCCGCATTCCGTCCAGACTTCAGCCTCTGCCCCTCCATCGGCACTGGCTGCATCGTAAACTGCTCCATCTTCATAGACTGCATCACATGCCCTTCCGCTTGCCCAGGCTGCATCATAATCTGCTTCATCTTCACGGACCGCATCATAAGCCCTTCATTCTGTCCAGACTGTATCATAAACCCCTCCATCTGCCCAGGCTGCATAATAATACCTTCATTCTGTCCAGGCTGCGTTATAATACCCTCATTCTGCCCAGGTTGTATCATAATACCATCATTCTGTCCAGATTGAATCATAAGCCTTTCATTCTGCCCAGACTGAAGCACAAGCCCTCCTACCTGACCAGATTGTAGCACAAGCCCTGTCACGTGTTCGGGCTCCAGGATGGACCCCTCCATCTGTGTGGATTGTAACAAATAGGTTCCCACCTGTCCAGGCTGCATCAGACGGCTCTCCGGCTGTCCAGGCGGCAGCACGATCCTGTCACTCTGCCGAGGCTGCAGCACGATCCTGTCACTCTGTCCAGGAGGCAGCACGATCCTGTCACTCTGTCCAGGCGGCAGCACGATCCTGTCACTCTGTCCGGGCGGCAGCACGATCCTGTCACTCTGTCCGGGCGGCAGCACGATCCTGTCACTCTGTCCGGGCGGCAGCACGATCCTGTCACTCTGTCCGGGCGGCAGCACGATCCTGTCACTCTGTCCGGGCGGCAGCACGATCCTGTCTCTCTGTCCGGGCGGCAGCACGATCCTGTCACTCTGTCCGGGCGGCAGCACGATCCTGTCTCTCTGTCCGGGCGGCAGCACGATCCTGTCACTCTGTCCGGGCGGCAGCACGATCCTGTCACTCTGCCGAGGCTGCAGCACGATCCTGTCACTCTGTCCAGGAGGCAGCACGATCCTGTCACTCTGTCCAGGCGGCAGCACGATCCTGTCACTCTGTCCGGGCGGCATCACGATCCTGTCACTCTGTCCGGGCGGCAGCACGATCCTGTCACTCTGTCCGGGCGGCAGCACGATCCTGTCACTCTGTCCGGGCGGCAGCACGATCCTGTCACTCTGTCCGGGCGGTAGCACGATCCTGTCACTCTGTCCGGGCGGTAGCACGATCCTGTCACTCTGTCCGGGCGGCAGCACGAGTCCCTCGTTCTGTCCAGGTTGTAACACAAGCCTGCCAACCTGTCTAGGTTGTAGCACGAGCCTTTCATTCTGCTCAGGCTGTAGCACAAGCGCTTCATCCTGCCCACGTTGCAGCACAAGCACTTGATTCTGCCCTCGTTGCAGCAAAAGGCCTTCATTTTGTCCATGTTGTAGCACAAACGCTTCATTCTGCCCATGTTGCAGCACAAGCCCTCCAACCTGTCCAGGCTGTAACATAAGGCCTTCATTCTGCCCACACTGCAGCAAAAGGCCTTCATCTTGTCCATGTTGCAGCACAAGCGCTTCATTCTGCCCACACTGTAGCACAAAGCATTCATTTTGTCCATGTTGTAGCACAAGTGCTTCATTCTGCCCATGTTGCAACACAAGCCCTCCAACCTGTCTGGGCTGTAGCACAAGCGCTTCATTCTGCCCACACTGCAGCACAAGCGCTTCATTCTGCCCACACTGAAGCAGAAGGGCTTCATTCTGCCCATGTTGCAGCAGAAGCGCTTCATTCTGCCCATGTTGCAGCAGAAGTGCTTCATTCTGCCCATGTTGCAGCAGAAGTGCTTCATTCTGTCCAGGCTGTATTACAAGTCCTTCATTCTGTCCAGATTGCAACACAAGCCCCCTGACCTGTCCAGGTGGCATCATCAAATCTTCTATCTGCCCAGGTTGCATCACAAGTCCTCCAACCTGTCCAGGTGGTAGCACAAGCCTCCTGACCTGTCCAGGCTGTAACACAAGCCTTTCATTCTGCCCAGATTGGAGCACAGGCCCTTCATTCTGCCTAGGTTGCAGTGCAAGGCCTTCATTCTGTCCAGGTTGCAGCACAAGGCCTTCATTCTGTCCAGGTTGCAGTGCAAGGCCTTCATTCTGTCCAGGTTGCAGTGCAAGGCCTTCATTCTGTCCAGGTTGCAGTGCAAGGCCTTCATTCTGTCCAGGTTGCAGCGCAAGGCCTTCATTCTGCATAGACTGGAGCACAAGCCCCCCGGCCTGTCCAGGACGTATCACAAGCCTCTCACTCTGTCCAGGCTGCATCTGTCCAGGTTGCAGCACAAGCCTCTCCATCTGCCCAGGCCTCTCCATCTGCCCAGGCTCCAGCACGGTCACTTTTAACGGCTCAATCCTTTTCGTACTACTTCTGCCACCGGCACTGTTGCTCCCAGCGTTAGTTTCCACATTCTGCACCAAAGCCACAGGAGATTATGAAAAGGCCTTTGTTCCAAACCCAATCAAAGCCCAATTGGGCACATCACAGTGAGCAGTATTACAGCTCATCTGCTTGCAGGGGACCAGACTGCAGCTTTCAACAGTGCACCTACCTGCATCACAAGGGTCCATATTACAAGAGCCCCTATCGCCACAGCCGCCCATTTTGCAAGTAGGCACATCCCGAGCGCTCATAGCGCAAGTACTTATATCCCACGTGGCCACTTCAGGAGCGCCTATGCGGGGGAGTGGTTATATCGAAAGTGGCCACATCTAAAGCACCCACCACTCTACAACTGCTCAGCTTGAAGCTCGGTTTACAGGGAACCAAGTCATAGCTAGTCAGATTACAGGGAGGCAGGCTGAAGCTGTCTATATTACACACTTCTGAGATCAGTCTTGCCCCTTTGAGTCGCCTGGCGCGATCACGCGGCAGCGGCCCGGACGCCAGATCTGGCTGAAGCGTCTTTGGGGCTTCTGGGGAGAGTACCGAGTTTAGCCTCAAGTACGTAGAATATTTTCCCAGTGGGTTGGTAATTTATCTTGCCAAAGGGAAGGGAGAGCTGAGTTTTGGGATGCTTGTGGGAAGGCTAAGGACTCGGCACCTTGATCTCCAATGGCCGCCTGCCTGATCACCACCTCCTTAGAATTATAGTCTTCTGGGCAAAATCACCACTTTCTCAGGACTGTGACTTTCCCCGGCAGGATTAGGGCTTTCCCCATAGGATGGCAGGATTACCGCCTTCCTGGCAGAATTACTGCCTTCCCGGCAAGATCGCCACCACCTCCTTGGGACTGCGACTTCCCCAGTGGGTTTACAGCCTTCCCAACAAAAATGGCAGGATTAAGGCCTTCCCCTGGCAGGATGGCAGGATTACGACCCCACCCCACCCCCTCCCACCCTCTCACCGCCCCCCTCCCACCCCCTCACCCTCCCACTCCCTCACCCCCTCGTTCCCCCAGGATGGCAGGATTACGGCCTTCCCGGCAAAATGGTAGGATTATCATCTTTCCGGCAGAATTACTGCCTTCCTGGCAAGATCGCCACTTCCTTGGGACTGCAACTTTCCCATAGGGATTACAGCCTTCCCCTGGCAGGATGGCAGGATTGTGACCTCCCTCCCCCCCACCCCCGCCAGGATAGCAGGATTATGGCCTTCCCTGCGGGGTGGTAGGTTTGCACCTTTCCCCAGCAAAATGGCCGCCTTCCCGGCAAGATCGCCACTTCCTTGGGACTGTGACTTTCCCATAGGGATTACAGCCTTCCCCTGGCAGGATGGCAGGATTGTGACCTCCCTCCCCCCCCCATCCCCGCCAGGATAGCAGGATTATGGCCTTCCCTGCGGGGTGGTTGGTTTGCACCTTTCCCCAGCAAAATGGCAGAATTACCGCCTTCCCGGCCAGATCGCCACTTCCTCGGGACTGCGACTTTCCCATAGGGATTACGGCCTTCCCCTGGCAGGATGGCAGGATTGTGACCTCCTCCCCACCCCGCCAGGATAGCAGGATTATGGCCTTCCTGCGGGTGTTAGGTTGCACCTTTCCCCAGCAAATGGCTGCCTTTCCCGGCAAGATCGCCACTTCCTTGGGACTGTGACTTTCCCATAGGGATTACGGACTTCCCCTGGCAGGATGGCAGGATTACGACCCCACCCCACCCCCTCCCACCCCTTCACCGCCCCCCTCCCACTCTCTCACCCCCCCCACCCTCCCACCCCCTCACCCCCTCGTTCCCCCAGGATGGCAGGATTACGGCCTTCCCAGCAAAATGGTAGGAATTTTCCCATAGGGATTACAGCCTTCCCCTGGCAGGATGGCAGGATTGTGACCTCCCTCCCCCCCCCATCCCCGCCAGGATAGCAGGATTATGGCCTTCCCTGCGGGGTGGTTGGTTTGCACCTTTCCCCAGCAAAATGGCAGAATTACCGCCTTCCCGGCCAGATCGCCACTTCCTCGGGACTGCGACTTTCCCATAGGGATTACGGCCTTCCCGGCACAATGGCAGGATTATGGCCTTCCCCTGGCAGAATGGCAAGATAACAGTCTTCCCCCCTCCCTCACCTCCCACCCCACATAATGGCGGCGTTCTGGCCTTCTCAGCAAAATCGCTACCTCCAAAGGATGGTGGCCTTCCCACAGGATTAAGGTCTTACCGGTGGGATAAGAAGGCAGGATTACTTTCCCGGAAGCCCAGGACAGCGAGATTTCGGGTTCCCAGGATCTCTTTGAGGACCCCCAACTCGTCCTGTGCACACTCTTCTGCAGGATCACGAGCTCCCGGTCAAGTGTTTCTGCACCAGCAGGCTGCTAGAGAGGGCCTCCGCGTGGCACAACCCAGAGGGTCTTTGTGGCTTTTCCCCGCCCTCAGTGCGAATGTTTGCACCCCGCTCCCCAGCTCTTTTGGAATGTGCCATTTGTCTGTGACCCCTCAAATGCAAGGACTGACTTTTGCATTGTAACACTTGAAAAGCACAAAGAACATTAAGGCAAAGGGTCTCTGCAAATGCTCCCAATATACTCCAAAGACCATAAGGGGAGGGCGCCTGGCAGACGTACCCAACTAGATTGAAAATCCCCCTCTGAAAGAATAGAATGACTTGCCCTCCATGGGTGAGGGAAAATAAGGACAGCCTTTTTTTTTTTTTTTTTTTTTTTTTTTGAACAGCCCTTCTTACGGGAGGCAAAATAGGACATAGTTCTGCTTAACTTTCACACAGAAATGTTTACTTCAAAGACTTTAATAATTAAAAATATGCAAACTTGCAGTTGCATAGATTACTCCATATGAGCAAGTGGAATATTGCTGAGTTACTTATCAGAGGACCTGGGTTCAAATTTGAACTTCTCCACTTACAATGTGCCAGTCTTGGGCGAGATACTTCAGCCGCGGCACTCGGGTTCTCATCCCTAAAATGAGCAGGTTGGACTAGTGGCTTCTGAGGAGCCATTCTTCCCTAAATCTCTATCACTGATCCCGTTTTACCAATGAGTAGAGTAGACATGCTAAGCCTGAAGAGGTTTGCCCGGGGCTCCGCAGATCTGCAAGATCACATGTGTGCTTCCTGTTGGCAAATCCAGAAGCATCCTGCACCACGACATGGAATCGTTTCACAGCGATCATTTCACAGGAACTGAATTCCAAGAATCAACAATGTTGGGGGATTCCCTGAATTATTTGAGATACCTTCCAAGAGGGATCCTAAAATCATAGTGTCATTTACACAAACCTGACTTGTCTTTTCAAATCACGTCCAATTTACAGGATTAACCAAATCCTAAAACACCACCTAAGGTCCCCTTAAGACTAAATTCAAGTATCTCACCATAACTGACTTTCTATATCTTTGTGATCCCTCCTCCCGGTTTTTCTCTTTCCAACTTGCTCAAAGGCTTTGTCTCTAAAAAAAACAGCACAAAAATATGACCGAAGTTAGATGAGGAGCAAAATATTATTTAAGCCAATATGGAGAGAAACTGCCCTAGCAAATCGACGTTTGAAAAGCTTTTGGTTTTGCAGTTCAAAAAGAGTAATACTGTATTTTGACATGATGAAAAGGATATCCTTAGTAAAATAGACTATTTCAATAAAATACTGAGTACATTAAGTCTGCGAGCACCTGGGTTTCATAGAATGCTTCCTGAAAGAGATTCCCAAACTTGAAAACACGAGAGAGAGAGCTAAAAAACTAAATCTGGCATTTTAATAGCTGTTTGGTATTATTTAATTTATTATGGCATGTAAGTCAGTTGAACAACAACAACAACAACAACAACAACAACAAAAAAACATCTAACCAAATGGCATGCAATTGATAGCCCCACATAAATATTATGATTTATTATGAGGCTTCCTTATAAGGAAAAGACTGCGTAAGCAGGCTCACCAAATACATCTTCTACTCATCCTACTTTGTCTAATGGAATGCATCAAAATGCTATTAGTAAATTCATTAATTGGGAGGGGTTTCTTATTATATTGTGGAGGATAAGAAAGGATTTTGAAGGAAACAGGGCTGAGCAGTGGAAAGTTACTGACCGTAAGACTCGATTGGAATTCCCATTCTAGCATTTAGTTGTATAACTGGGCAAGTCACATACAGTTGGGGTGCCTCAAGCATTGTCCTAATGGGGTAAAATCTACTCTACTAAGGAAAGGAAAAGGGAGAAAGGATTAACTGCCCTCTAAGCTCCAGACAGAAATTTGAAAGTGAAACATACTTCATTCCAAATTGATTATAGTTACATGTTTTTAATTTGTCTGTAATTTAAAATGAATTGTGAAAAGGTGACCTCATGTTTTACTAAAGAAAAGAGTTTATTTGCAAATTTTCTCACATTTTTCTTTTTCTTGGCTCTGCCATTTATTTACTCCTATGTACTTGGGAAAATCCCATAACCTCTCTGGACCTCAGTCTTCTCAACTATAAGAGGAAGAAACTGGAACAGCTAACCTGGGAGGCCTCACGTGGCCCCAAAGTAATAATACTATAATTTCTATTCCCAACACGCAACGATCCTAGTACTGGCAATAACCATTTGTTATTTGATCAATAATTATCCTCCTTTTGAATAATATTCCTAGAATTTAAATTACACAAAGTAAATAAATACACTCCATTTTTAAAACTTCCCTGAATCTCATGATCAACTGGAATGTAATTGTTTTGTTACGAATTTTATAAAATTGTCTATTCAGTTCTCTCCCTGGCAGATGTTAAAAATGACTTTCTGACCACAGGTCTGGATAAAAAAAAAAAAAGGAAGCAGTTTCACTGTCTGTACATTTCACAACTTACTTCTGAAAAAGAAAAGCAATAACCAGTTGTATGCCTCATTAGAAAACAAAATCAAGGATTTTATTCATCTCTAGAGCTGCTTAAATGGAAAAATGCAGTGTGTTAACTGTTTAGTTAAAAACACACAAGCCTAGTTCATTGTTTTTCAAAAGAATGGTGTGTATCCTGACTTGGAAGATGTTTGGGAGATTATATGCATCCTAACCTATGCCTACTTTAGAACTGGTAATTCTGAAAACCTTTCTCTGGAAAGTTGTTACTGAGTCTATAATTCTTTGGTTCTCATTTATCCTCTTCCATCTTTCAGTCTTCATCAAACTTGATGGAAGGAAAAGACAGTATTTCTAGTTAGTACCCCCATATATGTCAGTCCTTACAAAATTCTTATTGTCATTTTAAAAATATTTTATTTCTCCCAAATACATGAAAAGACAATTTTAACATTCTTTTTTTAAAATTGAGTTCCTGTAATTCAATTTAACCTGTAAATAACCTGTAAATATATTTATAATATAATATATCATATTATATTATATATATATATATATATATATATATATAACCTGTAAATAAAAGGCTATTAAATAAAAAAACAAGCAAAAAAAATTAAATTGAGTTCCAAATTTTCTCTCTCCCTTTCTCATCTCCCCTCTCCCTGAGACAATAAGCAATCTGATATAAGTTATACAAGTTCAATCAGGCAAAAGATAGTATTGTATTAGTCATGTTTTGAAAGAAGTCACAAAACCCAAAGGGGAAACACACACACACACACACACACACACACACACCAGAAAGTGAAAAAATAATGTGATCTGTATTCAGGCTCTATCATTTCTCTCTCTGGAGACAGGATTTTTATATGTAAGTACTTTGGAACTGTCTTATCATTGTACTGCAGAAAAAACAGTCATTCACAGCTGATCATCAGATAGATCTCATGGTTCTGCTCACTTCTCTTAATATCAGTTCCTATAAGGATTTCCAGATTTCTCAGAAATCTGCCTGCTCATCATTTCTCATAGCATAGTAATATCCCACTCTTATTTTATTATTCATTTACCACAACGTTTTTCAGCCATTCCCCAAATGATGGGCATACTCTCAATTTATAATTTTTACTGCCATAAATGTTTTTGTACAAATAGGAACTTGCTGCTCCCCCTCTTTTTTATCACTTTAGGATATAGGTCTAGTAATGTTATTGCTGGATCAAAGCTTATGCAGTTTGCTCTACTCAACAGTGACTTAAAGCATTTTTATATGACTGTAAATAGCTTCTATATCTTTAACTGAAAATTGTGCATATCTTTTTGTCATTTATCAAATGAGGAGTGGCTTGTGTTCTTATAAATTAGACTTAAATCTTTATATATTTGAGAAAGAAGGCCTTTGACAGAGATAGGTGCTGTAAAATTATTTCATAGCTTTCTGCTTTTTTTTCTAATCTGGGTGCTTTGGTTTTGTTTGTGCAAACCCTTTTTACTTTAATATTAATCAGAATTGTACATTTTACATCTAGTAATACTTTCCACCTGCTGTTTGATGATAAATTCTTCTGTTCTCCATAGATCTAATAGGTAAATTATTCCCTGCTCTCCTAATTTGTTTATGGTATCACCCTTTATGTTTTAATCATATACTCATTTTGAACTTACTTTTTGGTATATGGTATAAGATGCTCATCTATGGCTAATTTCTGTCATACTATTTTCCAGTTTTCCCAGAAGTTGTTCTCACTTCTGTTCTCACAGCACCTTATGAGATTAATATTTCTGATGGTGAAAATACTACAAATGGATAATGTCTTCTTTACACCAAGAAGAGTGTTTGCCAAGATACAGGTAGAGTGAGAAAAGAATTCATGATTTTGACAGTGATAATTAGAGTCTTATATCTAAGGTTTAAAAAATTATAAGTTATCTAGTTGGGACATAGTTTTGAAAATTTCTTCCATAATATGCTTTACATAAAAGTTATTTATGAACTAGTTTATGAACTATCCTGCTTCTTCCTACTGACGTACATGATAATTTGATATTTGGGGGGAGAAAAAAAGGGGAACAGAAGCAAAAGAAAAGAGAAATCTAGAAAAATCAGAGAAATTGACTCTCCTACTCTACTCTGAATTTCTAAACTCTGTAGCTGGCATTCATATTCCCAAAGTCAATGGTAAATCTTTCACCTTGGTTGCCAGTTAGGAACAAAATAAAATATGGAAGTAAAAGTTCATTTAGAAATATGATGCTTAATTTGTATTGTGTGGTTCACACTTTTGGCCCCTGTTTCTGAACTTTATCACTGATTGAAGAACATGAAGAAATCATTAAAACTTTGAATTCACCCCGCTTAAAAAACATAGACAAAGGATTTTATTTTTTCCTTTAGATTTTCAAAAATGCATCTGGTAAAGGTAAAATGATTTGGTATTTCCCCATGATAACTGATTAAAATAATCTCAGATAATATTCCCATCTATCTTCTAAAATTTTAATTGTATTTTTTCAACTCTCATATTTACAACCATCAACAAGTATGAGTGTTTCAATATACATGAGACATAAAAGAAGATTATATGTGAAATATGTTGTATTTAACATGTATGGGACTACTTGCCAGCTAGGGAAGAGGGTGAAGGGAAGGAGGGGAAAAGTTAGAACAGAAACTTTTGCAAGGGTCAACAGTGAAAAATTACCCATGCATATGGTTTGTCAATAAAAAGCTATTAAAAATAAATAAAGTTAAACCAAACAACATGAAAAATAAAGAAAAAAGATTAACGTGAAAACGTGAATCTCTGTGATATTCAACTTTTTTTTAATTTTAAAAGAATGTCACAAGTTAATAGCAAGCTGACCCCACTCTTCTGGTTACCCTTCTGAAGCTCTTTCTGTTTTATTTTTCTGTTCTTTAAAAATACCAGAATGAATTATTCTTTTTTTGAGGCATCATTATCATTTATCTCCTCCTCCCCAAAATTAAAAAAGAAACCCTTCCCTGCAAGAAACAAGCATATTCAAATAAAATCAATCCATCCAATGGCCATCCGCTCTGCTCCTGTCCATATATTTTCTCTCTCCTGTTCCAGGAAATCTCTTTGAAGACAGAAACTTTGCCAAAGCTGCTTATCATTTCTAATACCTAGAATATTGCCTTAATACATATAGATGTTGGTATCACAGCCTTTCAAAGTCGGAAGAGGTCATTTAGTCGAACTTAGAGAAAAAAGCAATCCACTAGAACATATCTGATAACAGGTCATCCAGTTTTTATGTGAAGAAGTTCTAATAAGAGGGAGGATAACATCTGCCAAGGAAGCTCCTTTCACTTTGGAATAGCTCTAGTTATTAGCAAGTTTGTCTGACATCAGGTCAAGATTTGCTTCTTTGACTTAGTTATATGTGTTCCCTCAATTTAAGTGAGGCAGAGCTGTGCAAAGTCATCAGGGCCCACTCCGTTCTGGTTACTGGAGTCCCTTGGTGAGACTTAAGTCAAGACCACCTACCGTGGCCCACTGCTCTGTCTGTTCCTACTGTGTTCTGGCAGGAAGAGAACCAGTTGATGATTTGGGTGAGTTTATTTTATATCCATCTATTTTACTCTAGGGTAGCTAATTGGTGCAGTGGATAAAGCATTGGGCTTGGAGTCAGGAAGCCTTCAGTTCAAAAACAGCCTCAGACCCTTACTTAGTTGTGGGACCCTGGGCAAGTCATTTAGCTTTGTGTACCTCAGTTTACTCATCTGTCAAATGAGCTTAAAGAGGAAATGGCAAACCACTCCAATATCTTTTTCAAGAAAACCTTAAATGAGGACCAGAAGAGTTAGACAGGACTGAAATGAATAAATACCAACAACTTTGCTATAGTTGGTAAATGACACTTCAATCTCTAGCATCCTGGAAGATGATGATATCATCCACAAAACCCAATCATTTTGTTTCCTCTCTGTTTTTGCTCATTCCATCAAATTTTTCCGTGTTTTGTCACTTTAGCAAGTATTTTAAAAACTATATCAAATAACAGTGGTCACACTAGGCATCTGTACTTTTATTTTATTTTATTTTTTGCAGAGGCAACTGGAGTTAACTGACTTGCCTGGGGTCACACAATTAGGAAGTGAAATGTCTGAGGTCATATTTGAACTCAGCTCCTCCTGAGGTTAGAGCTGCTGTTCTAACCACTGCACCAACCAGCTGCCTTTTTATTTTTACTTACTCATCTTACTAAAAAGTCTCCAGAATTCTCAATTACATTTATTAACTACTGGTTCCTTGACAGTATATAGCATATTAAAGAAACTGTGTTTTCTTTTAAGAGAAATGTGTATTTGATATTTTTATTCACTTTGTTCTTCAGTCAGCTCCTATTCTTCAAGTACCCAATTGTTGCTTTCTTGGCGAAGCTACTGGAATGAATTGCCATTTCCTTCTCCAGCTCATTTTCCAGATAAAAAAATTGAGGCAAACACTGTTAATTGACTTGCTTAGGGTCACACAGCTAATAAGTACCTGAGGTTGGATTTAAACCCACGGAGATAAATATTTCTGATTCCAGGACCAGTATTCTATCTACTTTACCACCTGGCTGCCCCATATTTATTGCTGCAATCACATATTTTTTTCTTTTATTGATGTACTTAATTATATTTATAGCTTTCCTACTACTGAACCAATCTTGCAATGAGATAACAAATTCAACCTGGTCATGGTGTATAATTGCTTAAAAACGTTCTTGAAGCCTCTTAGCTAATATTTTACATAATGATAGGCAACTATGTGCACAGGAAATAGAGCACTAGAATTGGGACAAGAAGATCTGAGTTCCAATCCTGACTAGCTGTGTGATTCTGGACATATTACCTAACCCTTCAGCCTCAGTTTCTTCTGCATGGAGGAAAATAGCATCTATCTCATAAGATTACTGAGGCAAAACCTCAGATGCAATATAATTATTATCATTAATATGTTTACATTGATATTCAACACTTTCTCTGTTTTGACACTACTTATTTTAGGGATCATTTAGATACATTTATATCACAATAGGAATTTGGTAGGGTATATTTTCTTATTTTAACAAGGCTTATATAATGTTAGGCAAAATTGTTCTTTGAATGTTTAATGTGATTTACCTATAAATCTGTCTTGTCCTTTTTTCCTTTGGAAATTCATTTATCGCTTTTTTGATTTCCTTTTCTGAAATTGGGCTACTCTAATTCTCTACTTATGCTGTTAAAACTATATATTTTAGATTTTTGCAAATACTTATCTATTCTATTAAAATTGTTGGCTTTGGTTGTAATTAGATGAAATGGAAAGAGACTTTTCCCTTATTCTTCATTATTTCTTACAAATTTTCCTTTTTTTTTCTTTTTGATACTTGCAGAAAAAGATTAGGTAATATATTGTTAGTCTATCTTTTAGTTTGTCTAATATCTTCTAATTTTATATAATAATTCAGTAGAGTCTTATTTTTATTTTGTGCTCTAGAGATAGGACTACCTGCCATCTAGGGGAGGGGATGGAGGGAAGGAGGGGAAAAGTTGGAACAGAAGATTTTGCAAAGGTCAATGTTGAAAAATTACCCATGCATATGTGCTTTATAAATAAAAAGATATAATAATAATAATAAAAACAAATAAATAGACAGACAGACAGATAGACAGATAGATAGACAGACAGATACATAGATGGAGAGATAGATAAAAACACAGTATTTAATCTTTCTCTTTGGTCATAGTTTTCAAGCACTTGGATGATTCCTAGATTACCTCTCCCAGACCTTTTTTATGGGTCAGTTGTTTTTGGTCACAGACATTTGACATTTTCTTTTATTTTGTCAGTGTTTTTACTTTAAATATTTCTTGTAATCTCAGAAAGTCATTGATTTCTGTTTTCAATCTAATTTTGAGGATGAAATTTAGAGAAGATTTAACACTTTTTCTCCTAAGACATTAATTTTCCTTCTTTTCCCCACCACTCTCATTTCATTTCCAATTATTCTTGTTAGTTTCTCAGTTCATTTCTCTCAGGTATTTACATAAAACCTGTGGCCAAACCGTTTTCTTCTCTGAGATTCTACTTGTAATTGTGTAGGTATTCTCCTTTTCAAAGGCATGGTGTAGTACAATGGAAAAGAGCTATGGATTTGAAGCAGAAGATAGAAGGTTCAAATCAAATGATCTATCTGTGTGACCTTGGCCAAATCCTTTAACCACTACAGATCTCATTTGCTTCATCTATAAAATAAGAAGGTTGGACTGAATGATCTCCATATCCCTCTACAACACTAAACCCATAATCTTATAAAATAAAATGTCAAAGTTGGATAAAAGAAGTTGGGGAAGCATTTACTCAGCACCTACTATATGCCAGGCCCTGTGCTAAGTGCTTTATAACTATTTTTTCATTTGATTCTTACAACAAACCTATTCTTGATATCTCAATTTTACATTCAAGGAAATAAAAGGCAGTCAGGAGTTAAGTTATTTGCTGAGGATCACACAATTGCTAGTCAGTATCTGAGGCTGTTTGAGCTCAAGTTTTTCTGACTCCAGGCCTAATAATTTATCCACTTTTCCACCTCACTGTCTAGATCAGTTTTGCCATAATGCAGTGGTATCAAACTCAAAGAGAAATAGGTTTGAGCCACATATTGACTCAGAAAACTGCAAATTAACATTATCTATGTCTTATTTATTTTATCTATGTTTTCTATTATCTACATTATTATTTTATTTTTATTGATTTTGTTAAACATTTACCAATTATATTTTAATCTGGTCTGGACCAAATTTAAGACTTTTAAAGGCACTAGTTATAGGCTGCGAGTTAGTTCATGAAGGCAAAGAATACACAACATGCCTGGAAAGGTAGTCTGGAGTCATGCTGTGAAGGTCTTTCAAATGCTAAACAAAGAGATTTCTTATCTGAAAAGCAAGAGGAAGCCAGTGAAGCTTCTTGAGGAGAGAAGTGACAGGTTTTGCTTTTGGAAGATGTTGATTTTGGAATTTTTGTAGAGGAGAGATTATTGAGAGAAAGAGCTTGGCAGCTGAGAGTCCCATGAGAAGACGGAAACAATCCAGGTGAGAGGTGACAAGAGCCTGAAATACAGAGTTCCCTGTGAGTAGAGGGAACTGAATATGCAAGAGACACTATAGAGATTTGAAAACTGGATGTGGAGCACAGGGGGCTGGGGAAAGATACAGAGTTGATAATGATATTGAGACTGCCAACCTGGTGCCTGCAAGTATGGTAGTATCTCTCTTAGAAAGAGTGAGTTAAGATTTAAGTGGAAAACAATGAGTTTTGTTTTAGACACTGATTTTAAGATGCCTAAAGAACACTCCATTAGAGAAACTTAGGCACAGAGGCAAAATCATTTTGGAAATAATCTACATACGATCTCTATCTCACTGTCTATCTCATATATATACACATGCAACAAAGTGCTCGCACAGTTGATTTAGGTGAGTTTCCTCCTTGATGATATTTTACCCCAAAACATCATCAGATAATATTACCAGAGCACACTGACAGTTGGATGGGTGGTGCAAAGACATGGAGAATAAACTTGACACATGAGTCAAAGATAGAAATTTCAAAACTGAATATAATTCTAAATTCTCTCTCCCTTGTTAGCATTATTTTAGGATTTCAAAAATATTTTTCATTTTACATAGCTGATTTCTTTCCCCCAAATTGATGATTCCTTAAGCATGATTATAGAAAATGACAATATAGGCAATGATTACATTATAATCATTCACAATTAGTATAAGAGTTAATTATACAATTATGCAAAGGATTGATGATTTTGTCAGTGTGAGGAAACCCCTTCTACCAATGCATATTACAACCCACTTGTGACTCACATAAACAGATGAGACTTCATTTGTAAAGTGCTTAGCGTATTGTGTGGTACACAGCAAGCACCATTTAAATGTTAGTTATCATCATCTTCATCATCATCATCATCATCATCATCATCATCATCATTTCAGACCTGAAAGGAATTACAGAGGCCATTTGGTCCAATTTATACTGGAAATAGGGTCCCTACCTCAACATGTCCAACAAGTAGTCTTCTAGCCTTGGCATGGAAAACTCTAAGAAGGAGGGTACCATTCCCAAAGTCATACGCTGAATTTTTAGACAGCTCTAATTGTTAGGAAATTTTCTCCTGATATCAAGTCTAAATTTACTTTCTTTTCAACTTGTGCCTGCTTTTCTGAGTTTTGTATTCTGGGGGCAAAAAAAAGTTTTCTCTTCTTCCAGTTAAACATTACTTCAATGGACCCTCATACATTATATATTCAAGGTGCTTCACTATCCTGAATGATTCCATATTCTGTGCATATTTTAAAAAATTAAGTTTATGATTTTTCTGTACATTCATAATACATAATAGTCTCTTGGGATAACATATTTTTCCTCTATCTGAATTTTTCTTCTTTGTGTCTTCATAGTTGATTTTCACTTGTAGAATCTTTGTTGATTGAATCTACTTTTCCTTTTTATGAACTTATCATTTTATGTTTGAAATCTGCTCTCCTAAAATCTATGGTTTATGCCAGGCTATTCCAGCTTTCCTTTTCTCTATTAAATACTCTAAGAGAAATTGAATACTCCCCCTCCAAGCTTTCTATTATTTCCAGCCAAGAAACTAGTTTTTCCATGTTGGGAAAAATCAGATCTAGCACAAAATAATACTCCCTTATTTGTCCCTTCATCTTTTTAAGAACTGAATTATCATTAAGCGAGAGAAAATGTCGTGAGTTGCTCTTCATTAAGCAGACAGACAATTCTTGTGAATACTGGGATAACTGAGTTTCGCTATTGTTACTATATTCATTCATTTAACAGTAAATAAAACAGCAAGCACTCTTACAGCACCTCCCATGCCTCAGTTTCCTCATCAGTAAAATGAGAAAGGGCAAGCCACTTTGCCAAGAAAATCCCAAATGGATTACAAAGAGACATGACTAAAAAACAACTAAATGACAAAATGAAGGAAAAATTACCCCTATGTTACCTTGAATTCTACCATCTTTCAGTATTCTTTTTCCATTTCAATTTTGGAAAATCTGAATTTTTAGGGTATTTTCCTTTATGTATATCAAAACCCCACCTCTTAGCAACTCTATCAATCTCATCGCATTGTTTCTAGTACTATCTATCCTTAAAGTCAAGAAGAAAAAGGCTTGTCATCCCTCTGACACATACTACATGCTTATATAGTCTGTCGGCTTGTTGATTTGACTTTTCCTCATGACACCTCTTCAAATTATTAAAAGTAACATACTACCCATCCCCAATTTTTCTCCAGAAAAAAAACTTTTCTAGGAACTTTTTGGTTTCCTTCATAAAAAAAAAAAATCATCATGTATTTCCTGAGGGTCTACTATGTGACCAGCAGAAGGTAGATTTCAGACATTTACATTAATCTTAGACCTCTCATATGATCTTGAACATCTTGTTAGATAAAACTGATCAATGAAAACATGGTTAAAATACTGAAGTCAATGAAGAAATATAATTCTTCTCAGTTACATGTCAAACCATTTTTTACATTTATTTTTAAAACTTTGAGTTGCAGATTCTCCCCCTTCTTCCCTCTTTCCACCTTTCCCATTGATAAGGCACATATGATATATGTATATATATAGTTTTAATATTGTGAAACCCCTAAGGGCAGAGACTTCCTTATGTACTACTTCTTAGTACAGTTTTTGAAACACTGTTTATAGATGTTTATAGATTCCTTGACAGAGTTGGTAAATTCAAAACATGAGTGTAGATAAAATTGGTCAGAAATGACAGATGAGGAAAATTGTTTCATTATTGAAAATAAAAGTCAGGAACTAAATATCTGTTATAATTGTAGGGAAGGAAAGAAGAATAATTGCAGAATGGTATATTAAACGGATCATCAATAATGTTTGAGATAATGCATCATTAATTTGTCGTGGCTAAAAATTTCTTTTTTCCCCATAATGTTAAACAATTTTAAATGACAATCAGGTAAATATCCATATGTAGGTTATGCAGAGATTGGTATTTATAATTCAGAAATAGTGGTACTTTAGATGGAAAGATAGTGTGGTAGTAGCTAGTGATACCTTTAAGCCAGGGATTTAGACTAGCAATGGAAGTGGGTGAAGTAAAAGTAGATTTGTATTGGAACAATAGAAGACAGTAGTAAAGACAGAACTGGTGGTAAAAGTCATATTCTTAGAAAATATTTTCTACTAATGCAGGCTGGCATCTATCTCTGCAATACTTAGAGAGTAGCCTAGGACCATGAGAAATTGAGGGACTTGCTTAAGTTCATACAATGCAAATATATTAGGGAAATTATTTGAATCCTGGTTTTCTTGATTCCAAGAATAATTGCCTATTCACTATACCACACTGGATAGAAATGTAACAATAAAAACAGTGAAAAATTGGGTGGGTGAGAGAATAAAAATGGGAGAAAGGTAAGAGGGTACAAAGAGTATACTGAAATTCTTTATTAGTCTCAATTTATTTAGCAACTGACTCCTATGCCTTTGATTATTATAATTGTACCTGTTCTTAGACATTACCTTACTATTAAAAAAAACCACTCTTCTTCCTAAGTTGTTTTAT